>NW_024609822.1:17500-172500 GCF_018296145.1 Oncorhynchus tshawytscha
GTTCATGGCGTCCAACGGCAACAATGCTGCTAAAGCCAAATATGAACAGAAGGTGCCTGTTTTCTACTACCGTCCAACACACACAGACTGCCAGTAAGTGTCTTGGTCCCTGGCCCTACTACCGTCCAACACACACAGACTGCCAGTAAGTGTCTTGGTCCCTGGCCCTACAACCGTCCAACACACACAGACTGCCAGTAAGTGTCTTGGTCCCTGGCCCTACTACCGTCCAACACACACAGACTGCCAGTAAGTGTCTTGGTCCCTGGCCCTACTACCGTCCAACACACACAGACTGCCAGTAAGTGTCTTTGTCCCTGGCCCTACAACTGTCCAACACACACACACACACACACACACACAGACTGCCAGTAAGTGTCTTGGTCTCTGGCCCTACAACTGTCCAACACACACACACACACACACACAGACTGCCAGTAAGTGTCTTGGTCCCTGGCCCTACAACTGTCCACACACACACACACACACACACACACACACACACACAGACTGCCAGTAAGTGTCTTGGTCCCTGGCCCTCTGGCCCTACAACCGTCCAACACACACAGACTGCCAGTAAGTGTCTTTGTCCCTGGCCCTACAACAGTCCAACACATACAGACTGCCAGTAAGTGTCTTTGTCCCTGGCCCTACAACCGTCCAACACACACAGACTGCCAGTAAGTGTCTTGGTCCCTGGCCCTACAACCATCCAACACAAACAGACTGCCAGTAAGTGTCTTGGTCCCTGGCCCTACAACCATCCAACACACACAGACTGCCAGTAAGTGTCTTGGTCCCTGGCCCCTGTCCAACACACAACACACCACACACACACACACACACACACACACACACACACACACACACACACACACACACACACACACACACACACACACACAGACTGCCAGTAAGTGTCTTGGTCCCTGGCCCTACAACCATCCAACACAAACAGACTGCCAGTAAGTGTCTTGGTCCCTGGCCCTACTACTGTCCAACACACACAGACTGCCAGTAAGTGTCTTGGTCCCTGGCCCTACTACCGTCCAACACACATAGACTGCCAGTAAGTGTCTTTGTCCCTGGCCCTACTACCGTCCAACACACACAGACTGCCAGTAAGTGTCTTTGTCCCTGGCCCTACTACCGTCCAACACACACAGACTGCCAGTAAGTGTCTTTGTCCCTGGCCCTACTACCGTCCAACACACATAGACTGCCAGTAAGTGTCTTGGTCTCTGGCCCTACTACCGTCCAACACACACAGACTGCCAGTAAGTGTCTTTGTCCCTGGCCCTACTACCATCCAACACACATAGACTGCCAGTAAGTGTCTTGGTCTCTGGCCCTACAACTGTCCAACACACACAGACTGCCAGTAAGTGTCTTTGTCCCTGGCCCTACTACCGTCCAACACATACAGACTGCCAGTAAGTGTCTTTGTCCCTGGCCCTACTACCGTCCAACACACACAGACTGCCAGTAAGTGTCTTTGTCCCTGGCCCTACTACCGTCCAACACACACAGACTGCCAGTAAGTGTCTTTGTCCCTGGCCCTACTACTGTCCAACACACATAGACTGCCAGTAAGTGTCTTGGTCTCTGGCCCTACTACTGTCCAACACACACAGACTGCCAGTAAGTGTCTTTGTCCCTGGCCCTACAACTGTCCAACACACATAGACTGCCAGTAAGTGTCTTTGTCCCTGGCCCTACTACCGTCCAACACACACAGACTGCCAGTAAGTGTCTTTGTCCCTGGCCCTACAACTGTCCAACACACACAGACTGCCAGTAAGTGTCTTTGTCCCTGGCCCTACTACCGTCCAACACACACAGACTGCCAGTAAGTGTCTTTGTCCCTGGCCCTACTACCGTCCAACACACACAGACTGCCAGTAAGTGTCTTTGTCCCTGGCCCTACTACCGTCCAACACACATAGACCTCTGGCCTAACCACCCACCCCTTCAAGTCATGATCCAGGTCGCTCAGCTGGGTCACCCTCTGTCTGAGTGACCGCTCCACTCACTGGCCCTCTAAACACTGTAACATAACACAATACAAAGGCTAGATTTTTAACCAACATGAACAAATGTCTAATGTCCTGGCTTACCAAACTTCACCAAACATGACCAACTTTAAGCTTGTGGGCTCCTCATTGGCACATCAATAAAATGACAACCTCTCAAAGACTAAATGGTTTATAGTCATATGGAGGAAGCTCCACTTAGAGTCTAGGAGGTAGAACCATTACCAGATGTTGGTTACCTATACAGGTTCCTCCTTTCAGGTGTGCAATGTTTCGTCATCAATGGCCGAGGCCAGAGGAAAGGCAACAGTTTGGAATGCAGCCACAGTGCATTCATTGTCTTACGTCAGATCGCTCGAGGATTCCGCTTGCGCTGGTTGAGGGACGAGTGTAGGAGAGACCGTACCGGATATAAGATAATGGCCCAAGTGTTGACAGTACCCTTCCAAATGGAGTCCTCAGCCTGGTTCTCCTGGGGGATAACAGTCCCACTGGGAACAGACGTCAGTTCAACGTCTAGTTTTGATGTACATTTGGTTGAGTTGTCAACTAACCTGAATTCAATGTCAAATCAGAAAAACATTTCAAAATGTCATTGGATTTAGATTTCTTTTCAAATCTAACTTGTTTTCACCACATTGATTCAATCACACATATTTTTGGGGTTGAAATGACGTGGAAATAATGTTGATTCAACCAGTGAATGGTCCCCAGTGATATCAATAACAACACAATCACCAATAATATTTTAAGCTGCTACACAGGGCTTTTACTGCTGGGGAGATGTGGGAAGGTATTTTTAGAGGTGAGAGGCAACCACACGCAATAGAGTAGAGCGATAAGAGAGAAGAGAGGAGGATTGATGAGCTTGTGGTAGAGAGACTAGAAAGAGTAGAATACACGAGAGAGGAGAGGAGGATGATGAGGAGTGGTAGAGAGACTAGAAAGAGTAGAATAGACGAGAGGAGAGGAGGGTTGATGAGGTGTGGTAGAGAGACTAGAAAGAGTAGAATACACGAGAGAGGAGAGGAGGATGATGAGGTGTGGTAGAGAGACTAGAAAGAGTAGAATAGATGAGAGGAGAGGAGGGTTGATGAGATGTGGTAGAGAGACTAGAAAGAGTAGAATACACGAGAGGAGAGGAGGGTTGATGAGGTGTGGTAGAGAGACTAGAAAGAGTAGAATACACGAGAGAGGAGAGGAGGATTGATGAGGTGTGGTAGAGAGACTAGAAGAGTAGAATACACGAGAGGAGAGGAGGGTTGATGAGGTGTGGTAGAGAGACTAGAAAGAGTAGAATACACGAGAGAGGAGAGGAGGATGATGAGGTGTTGTAGAGAGACTAGAAAGAGTAGAATACACGAGAGGAGAGGAGGGTTGATGAGGTGTGGTAGAGAGACTAGAAAGAGTAGAATACACGAGAGAGGAGAGGAGGATGATGAGGTGTTGTAGAGAGACTAGAAAGAGTAGAATACACGAGAGGAGAGGAGGGTTGATGAGGTGTGGTAGAGAGACTAGAAAGAGTAGAATACACGAGAGAGGAGAGGAGGATGATGAGGTGTTGTAGAGAGACTAGAAAGAGTAGAATACACGAGAGGAGAGGAGGGTTGATGAGGTGTGGTAGAGAGACTAGAAAGAGTAGAATACATGAGAGGAGAGGAGGGTTGATGAGATGTGGTAGAGAGACTAGAAAGAGTAGAATAGACGAGAGAGGAGAGGAGGTTTGATGAGATGTGGTAGAGAGACTAGAAAGAGTAGAATAGATGAGAGGAGAGGAGGATTGATGAGGTGTGGTAGAGAGACTAGAAAGAGTAGAATAGACGAGTGGAGAGGAGGGTTGATGAGGTGTGGTAGAGAGACTAGAAAGAGTAGAATACACGAGAGGAGAGGAGGATTGATGAGGTGTGGTAGAGAGACTAGAAAGAGTAGAATACACGAGAGAGGAGAGGAGGATTGATGAGGAGTGGTAGAGAGACTAGAAAGAGTAGAATAGACGAGAGGAGAGGAGGGTTGATGAGATGTGGTAGAGAGACTAGAAAGAGTAGAATACACGAGAGGAGAGGAGGGTTGATGAGGTGTGGTAGAGAGACTAGAAAGAGTAGAATACACGAGAGGAGAGGAGGGTTGATGAGGTGTTGTAGAGAGACTAGAAAGAGTAGAATAGACGAGTGGAGAGGAGGATTGATGAGGTGTGGTAGAGAGACTAGAAAGAGTAGAATACACGAGAGAGGAGAGGAGGATGATGAGGTGTGGTAGAGAGACTAGAAAGAGTAGAATACACGAGAGGAGAGGAGGATGATGAGGTGTTGTAGAGAGACTAGAAAGAGTAGAATACACGAGAGAGGAGAGGAGGATTGATGAGGAGTGGTAGAGAGACTAGAAAGAGTAGAATAGACAAGAGGAGAGGAGGGTTGATGAGATGTGGTAGAGAGACTAGAAAGAGTAGAATACACGAGAGAGGAGAGGAGGATGATGAGGTGTTGTAGAGAGACTAGAAAGAGTAGAATACACGAGAGGAGAGGAGGGTTGATGAGGTGTTGTAGAGAGACTAGAAAGAGTAGAATACACGAGAGGAGAGGAGGGTTGATGAGGTGTTGTAGAGAGACTAGAAAGAGTAGAATACACGAGAGGAGAGGAGGATTGATGAGGTGTGGTAGAGAGACTAGAAAGAGTAGAATACACGAGAGGAGAGGAGGGTTGATGAGGTGTGGTAGAGAGACTAGAAAGAGTAGAATACATGAGAGGAGAGGAGGGTTGATGAGATGTGGTAGAGAGACTAGAAAGAGTAGAATACACGAGAGGAGAGGAGGGTTGATGAGGTGTGGTAGAGAGACTAGAAAGAGTAGAATACACGAGAGGAGAGGAGGATTGATGAGGTGTGGTAGAGAGACTAGAAAGACTAGAATACACGAGAGGAGAGGAGGGTTGATGAGGTGTGGTAGAGAGACTAGAAAGAGTAGAATACACAAGAGAGGAGAGGAGGGTTGATGAGGTGTGGTAGAGAGACTAGAAAGAGTAGAATACATGAGAGGAGAGGAGGGTTGATGAGATGTGGTAGAGAGACTAGAAAGAGTAGAATAGACGAGAGGAGAGGAGGGTTGATGAGGTGTGGTAGAGAGACTAGAAAGAGTAGAATACACGAGAGAGGAGAGGAGGATTGATGAGGTGTGGTAGAGAGACTAGAAAGAGTAGAATAGACGAGAGGAGAGGAGGGTTGATGAGGTGTGGTAGAGAGACTAGAAAGAGTAGAATACACAAGAGAGGAGAGGAGGATTGATGAGGTGTGGTAGAGAGACTAGAAAGAGTAGAATAGACGAGTTGAGAGGAGGATTGATGAGGTGTGGTAGAGAGACTAGAAAGAGTAGAATACACGAGAGAGGAGAGGAGGATTGATGAGGAGTGGTAGAGAGACTAGAAAGAGTAGAATAGACGAGAGGAGAGGAGGGTTGATGAGATGTGGTAGAGAGACTAGAAAGAGTAGAATACACGAGAGGAGAGGAGGGTTGATGAGGTGTGGTAGAGAGACTAGAAAGAGTAGAATACACGAGAGGAGAGGAGGATTGATGAGGTGTGGTAGAGAGACTAGAAAGAGTAGAATACACGAGAGGAGAGGAGGGTTGATGAGGTGTTGTAGAGAGACTAGAAAGAGTAGAATAGACGAGTGGAGAGGAGGATTGATGAGGTGTGGTAGAGAGACTAGAAAGAGTAGAATACACGAGAGAGGAGAGGAGGATGATGAGGTGTGGTAGAGAGACTAGAAAGAGTAGAATACACGAGAGAGGAGAGGAGGATGATGAGGTGTTGTAGAGAGACTAGAAAGAGTAGAATACACGAGAGAGGAGAGGAGGATTGATGAGGAGTGGTAGAGAGACTAGAAAGAGTAGAATAGACGAGAGGAGAGGAGGGTTGATGAGATGTGGTAGAGAGACTAGAAAGAGTAGAATACACGAGAGAGGAGAGGAGGATGATGAGGTGTGGTAGAGAGACTAGAAAGAGTAGAATACACGAGAGAGGAGAGGAGGGTTGATGAGATGTGGTAGAGAGACTAGAAAGAGTAGAATACATGAGAGGAGAGGAGGATTGATGAGGTGTTGTAGAGAGACTAGAAAGAGTAGAATACACGAGAGGAGAGGAGGGTTGATGAGGTGTGGTAGAGAGACTAGAAAGAGTAGAATACACGAGAGGAGAGGAGGATTGATGAGGTGTGGTAGAGAGACTAGAAAGAGTAGAATAGACGAGAGGAGAGGAGGATTGATGAGGTGTGGTAGAGAGACTAGAAAGAGTAGAATACACGAGAGGAGAGGAGGGTTGATGAGGTGTTGTAGAGAGACTAGAAAGAGTAGAATAGACGAGAGAGGAGAGGAGGATTGATGAGGTGTTGTAGAGAGACTAGAAAGACTAGAATACACGAGAGGAGAGGAGGGTTGATGAGGTGTGGTAGAGAGACTAGAAAGACTAGAATACACGAGAGGAGAGGAGGGTTGATGAGGTGTGGTAGAGAGACTAGAAAGAGTAGAATACATGAGAGGAGAGGAGGGTTGATGAGATGTGGTAGAGAGACTAGAAAGAGTAGAATACACGAGAGGAGAGGAGGGTTGATGAGGTGTGGTAGAGAGACTAGAAAGAGTAGAATAGACGAGAGAGGAGAGGAGGATTGATGAGGTGTTGTAGAGAGACTAGAAAGAGTAGAATACACGAGAGGAGAGGAGGGTTGATGAGGTGTTGTAGAGAGACTAGAAAGAGTAGAATACACGAGAGGAGAGGAGGGTTGATGAGGTGTGGTAGAGAGACTAGAAAGAGTAGAATACACGAGAGAGGAGAGGAGGATGATGAGGTGTTGTAGAGAGACTAGAAAGAGTAGAATAGACGAGTGGAGAGGAGGGTTGATGAGGTGTGGTAGAGCGACTAGAAAGAGTAGAATACACGAGAGAGGAGAGGAGGATGATGAGGTGTTGTAGAGAGACTAGAAAGAGTAGAATACACGAGAGAGGAGAGGAGGATGATGAGGTGTGGTAGAGAGACTAGAAAGAGTAGAATACACGAGAGGAGAGGAGGATTGATGAGGTGTGGTAGAGAGACTAGAAAGAGTAGAATACACGAGAGGAGAGGAGGGTTGATGAGGTGTGGTAGAGAGACTAGAAAGAGTAGAATACACAAGAGAGAGAGACAGAGCAAACAAACACACACAGTCTCAGGCGTTATACGTTTGTTCATATTGCCTGTGTGCATTTTTTAAGACAGATTACTGATAAGACAGACAGAGAGAAGAGAGAGAGATAGTGAGGGAAATATTATTTGACAGGACAGAGGAGCAATATAATATTTATAATATTTAAAAGACAAGTACACCATTATACACTCACTGGATGAGAACTCCAGGGTTGTGTTCATTAGGCACCAAATGGACTGAAACAGGGAGGAACTATCTGGACTGGTCCAATAAGAAATACTCCTTTTTGTGTTCCGTTGCAAAACATTTTCAGTTGCGTGCCCAAATGAACACCACCCTGATCTGTCATCCATGTTGGTTAATCAGACATTATTGACAGTGAATCTTTTCAAGCATAAACACAGTAAATATAGTAAACAAACACCAAGTGTTTCTGCAGGCTCCTTCGGGAACAGTGGATCAGAGCCAAATACGAGAGGAAGGAGTTTGTGTGTGTGGAGAGACAGGAGCCTTACTCTGCAGGTAAGACTGAGTACACACACACAAACACATGCACATATGCATACAAACAAGCACGCTTGCATGCATACAAACAAGCACGCTCGCACGCACACACACACACACACACACACACACACACAATGAGCCTGAGCCTTTCTCTCGGTCTTTATCCTCCCACCCCAGTGTGCTCCTCAACACCCCTGCATTCCACACTCAGAGAATAATGGACTTTCTAAGGATGAACAGCTGATCAGTAGTGAAAGAAAGAGAGAAAGAGAGAAATAGTGAGTGGGAAAGAGAGAGAGAACAAAGAAAGAAAGAGACCTCAACATTCCCTCTCTTTCCTGGAAATCCATTAAAATAATATCAAAGGCCATTCAACTTTGAGAGATTTGACTGTGAGAGTTTTTTCTCGTGCTTCTTTCCATTCATGTGGATTCATCAATGCTATGCCTACATCATGTTATCTCAGGACCACATGAGCAGTAAAGAGCTGTTACTTGGAGACGGTAATAAGATAAGCCTTGTGCCGCCTTGTCATCTCGCTTCAGCGACCGCCACATTGTCGTCCTTTCCTCTACTAAACCCCTCTGTGATGCAGAAAGCGAGACAGAAATGTGCTAACAGGGTTGGGTAGTTTCTAAATGTAATCCGTTAGTTACTAGTTACCTGTTCAAAATTGTAATCGGTAACGTAACTTTTGGATTACGGTGGTGAGACTCACTCAGGTGGAACAAACTGAAACTTGCGCCTTTTTTCAATGCTGAATTGAAAAACCATTAAGAAAACAGAATGGTGTGATGTATTTTTTTTTCACAAATATCCTTTCTGAATTTAAAAGTAATCCAAGCAGTAATCATCTACTTATTACAATATTTTTTGGGGCAAACAGATGTCGTGTCTTTGGCTATGCCGGATTAAATGATATGACATGCTATTCTATAAAATAATTTCTCCATAATTATTATATATATTCTCCAATATTACCTGACTGAGCTAATCATGTAAATGTAATTAACTAGAGTGTCAGGCATAACAAAATAATATTTATAGAGCTGTTATCTTCCGAATAAACTCTTAAAGACCTAGTAATATTTTACATCAATAGCAGTCAATATTAATCGTCATCTTAATTCAGTCTCATCTGAAAGTGGTAAATTCTTGGTTATCTGCACGAACCCTGGCTCACAAGTTGAATCAGCAATACAAAATTGGGTTTAATTATTTATTTACTAAATACCTAACTAATCACACAGAATTACACATAATTAAATCATAACTTGATTACAAATTACGTCATAACGGAAGACGTCCCTAGCAGGCGGAACAGATATGACAGCTTGTTACACAAAAGAAAAGTGGCTGGGTTGAGTGAAAGAGCGGGAGACTGAGGAATAAAGGGAAGAAGCTGTGCTATTGTAAATACAGAATGCATTCTAAATTACCGCTCATTTGGAAAAGGAAAATGCAATAAATATTTTCTCTGAGCTGCGCTTCGGTAGGTTGGTGGTAGATGGGAGGCCGTGTTGCCCAACCGAGTCCTTTGAAGAATGTTTCTGGTTGTCAATTGGATATGTTGTAGTAACGTCGTTGGGTGATAGACGGGATACTCTGTCTGTTCCTTCCTAACCCTCGTTTGCATCTGCTCTTGCTAACTCAACGGCTAGGAGGTATCACTTCTGTATTGAATAAGAGTTCAAAGTTCATATCATTCGCAACCAAAGCTCACGCTGATGTTGGCTTCGTTCTGTAGTTATTATCTGAACCATTCTGTCGTAGGATCGTCGTCCTCACATCCTCGGAACAGGAGGTTATATTGTCGTCAAGGGCTTATATAGGAAGGCGGGCGTGTTTGAAAAGTTGTATAACCCATGTCCCTTCACAGAGGCGGGCCACTGATTGAGCAGAGCCCTATCTTATGAAAACCTGTGAAAAACTTATGAAATCTCACATTTTAGAAGCTAAAATCGCATTTCATCACAAATAATTTCATATTCAAACATTTAAATTGAACAACAATTCCATGTGAATCTGATAACTCTGATGTGTAGACTTTCCACTGTAGAGTTTATGTCATCTTATCATTGATGAGAATGTCTCAGATGACAACCGAACTGACATCATATTCATTAAGTACCACAGCATATGTTCAATTGGTCGGATTACCAGAATATAGTTAATTTCCCCCCACCTTCTGATGTTCCCAGAATCTCTATGTTAACCAAGGGTTTTGCAAATGTAACATCAGTAGGGTAGAGAGAGGAAAAAGGGGGAAAGAGGTATTTTTGACTGTCATAAACCTATCCCCCAGGCCAACGTCATGACACAGATTACACCACCTTGACCCAGCCTCAGCAACACACACACACAAACACACACACACAGTCGGTCAGTCGGTTAGTCAATGTCAGTCGGTCAGTCAGTCAGTCAGTCATCATGTAGTCGTTCATCATCATTATCTCTCTGATGAGTGTCTCTGTCCTCTTTGCTGCCAAAGAGGAATCAACCTTAAAGGGATAGTTTGGATTTTGCTGACTTCCCTGGAGTCAGATGAACTCGTGGATGAAGCTGGACTCTGGGGAGCATGTTAGTCTTTGTGCTAACGCCAGTTAGCATTGGCTCGCAAAAATACCTCACCAAAATAACTTCCTTCACACTGGATGCAGATATGTAAAAATGATATCCACAAGTTAATCTGACTCCGGGGAAGTCAGCAAAACCTCTTTAACATGGTCACTCACACTCCTACTCCCAGTGACTCACTCTGGTTCTTGTCTCAGCTGACTCTGGTGTTAGATCTGACCTGGAGTCTGTCAGCTGTGATCTCTGTTAGCACTAATGGTACTATAGAGAGTGATGTGGCTGTACCAGGATTGTGCCAGTGGCTGAATGGTGGGCGTGTTCTGGGTTTATCTATCTCTCTCTATCTGTCTCTCTGTTTATCTATCTATCTAGCTGTCTCTCAGTTTCTCTCTCTCGATCTCTCTCTATTTATCTATCTATCTAGCTGTCTCTCTGTTTCTCTCTCTCTCTCTCTCTGTCTCTGCTTCTCTGTTCCTCTCTGTTTCTATCTATCTATCTATCTATCTATCTATCTATCTATCTATCTATCTATCTATCTATCTATCTATCTATCTATCTATCTATCTATCTATCTATCTATCTATCTATCTATCTATCTATCTATCTATCTATCTATCTATCTATCTATCTGTCTCTCTGTCTACCTCCCTCTCTCTCTCTCTGTCTCTGCTTCTCTGTTCCTCTCTGTTTCTATCTATCTATCTATCTATCTATCTATCTATCTATCTATCTATCTATCTATCTATCTATCTATCTATCTATCTATCTATCTATCTATCTATCTATCTATCTATCTATCTATCTATCTATCTATCTATCTATCTATCTATCTATCTATCTATCTATCTATCTATCTATCTATCTATCTATCTATCTATCTATCTATCTATCTATCTATCTATCTATCTATCTATCTATCTATCTATCTATCTATCTCTGCATCTGTCTCTCTGTTCCTCTCTGTTTTCTCTTCATCTTTATTTCACTCTCTCGTATTTTGGAAGAATGGAAGAATAAAGGCAGTACTTGTGTTTCTTACTTCCAGCACGTTTCCCTTGATATCAACCTGGCCAGATTGTATGATTTGCTTCAGTTCTGTGATTGATGACATCAGCCGACGTTGACTATTTAAACTGCAGCGGTGTGTTTGATCTGCACATGTGCCAGCACCAGCAGTGCAAGCCTCTCTATGCTTATGTGTGAGTGAACTGAAAGTATGATCTTAGAAACAGTTTTCACATACTAACTCTACATGTTCAAACTCAGAATCAAACAGGCTTCCCCAAATAACATGGTCGCTGTAGTACAATGTTTATTTTGATTTCAGATGTGTTTATAAACAATATTATTAGGGACATCCTTCCTTCACAACATGTAAACATTTAAATCAAATTATTATATTAATCTGACTATTCACCATAATCGTATTATTGTGTGCATACTCAGTGCCAGCCGTCTTCCTATTGGTCAGTCACCGGGACTGGCTCGTACCACCAGCCACACTACACGATAAAGGGTGAAATAATTGTGACACTGACATAACTTTGTCATAGCCTACGACCACATGTAGTGGTACTTAATCAGACCCTGTCACATTGAACGAGCCAAGATGTCCGACCGTAGACCCTGTCACACTGAACGAGCCAAGATGTCCGACCGTAGACCCTGTCACACTGAACGAGCCAAGATGTCCGACCGTAGACCCCGTCACACTGAACGAGCCAAGATGTCCGACCGTAGACCCCGTCACACTGAACGAGCCAAGATGTCCGACCGTAGACCCTGTCACACTGAACGAGCCAAGATGTCTGACCGTAGACCCTGTCACACTGAACGAGCCAAGATGTCCGACCGTAGACCCTGTCACACTGAACGAGCCAAGATGTCCGACCGTAGACCCTGTCACACTGAACGAGCCAAGATGTCCGACCGTAGACCCCGTCACTCTGAACGAGCCAAGATGTCCGACCGTAGACCCTGTCACACTGAACGAGCCAAGATGTCCAACCGTAGACCCTGTCACACTGAACGAGCCAAGATGTCCGACCGTAGACCCCGTCACACTGAACGAGCCAAGATGTCCGACCGTAGACCCTGTCACACTGAACGAGCCAAGATGTCCGACCGTAGACCCCGTCACACTGAACGAGCCAAGATGTCCGACCGTAGACCCTGTCACACTGAACAAGCCAAGATGTCCGACCGTCACACTGAACGAGCCAAGATGTCCGACCGTAGACCCCGTCACACTGAACGAGCCAAGATGTCCGACCGTAGACCCCGTCACACTGAACGAGCCAAGATGTCCGACCGTAGACCCTGTCACACTGAACGAGCCAAGATGTCTGACCGTAGACCCTGTCACACTGAACGAGCCAAGATGTCCGACCGTAGACCCTGTCACACTGAACGAGCCAAGATGTCCGACCGTCACACTGAACGAGCCAAGATGTCCGACCGTAGACCCCGTCACACTGAACGAGCCAAGATGTCCGACCGTAGACCCCGTCACACTGAACGAGCCAAGATGTCCGACCGTAGACCCTGTCACACTGAACGAGCCAAGATGTCTGACCGTAGACCCTGTCACACTGAACGAGCCAAGATGTCCGACCGTAGACCCTGTCACACTGAACGAGCCAAGATGTCCGACCGTAGACCTCGTCACTCTGAACGAGCCAAGATGTCCGACCGTAGACCCTGTCACACTGAACGAGCCAAGATGTCCAACCGTAGACCCTGTCACACTGAACGAGCCAAGATGTCCGACCGTAGACCCCGTCACACTGAACGAGCCAAGATGTCCGACCGTAGACCCTGTCACACTGAACGAGCCAAGATGTCCGACCGTAGACCCCGTCACACTGAACGAGCCAAGATGTCCGACCGTAGACCCTGTCACACTGAACGAGCCAAGATGTCCGACCGTCACACTGAACGAGCCAAGATGTCCAACCGTAGACCCTGTCACACTGAACGAGCCAAGATGTCCAAAAATCATTTGCAACCTAAGAATGTTCTCACGACGTAGACAATTGTTCTGGGACGGCAAAATGGTGGTATAAGACAGCTAAAATCGTACAGTCTGCGTAGGCTTTAAGGAGAATGGAACACTTTCACAGCAGTATTAACTGAGATGCAATGTCACTCTGCTATTCAGTCTTCAGTCTCATTCTTACAAACTGTTGTCTGTCTTTTAGTGCATTTCAGATTAATGGGATTTGATAGTTTGATATTAATACTCTATTCACGTGTGTGTGTGTGTGTGTGTGTGTGTGTGTGTGTGTGCGTGTGTATGTGTGTGTGTGTGTGTGTGTGTGTTGGCAGTGCAGGGCAGTGACAGTGACAGTGACAGTCCTAGTTGTCTCTGTCTGTTGGCTGAGACTTAGTGAGGACAGAGAGGCCAGTGACAGAAACAGACAGGGAGCACAAAGCCATGGTGTGTGTGCCTGCTGAATAGGGCAGAGTGTTGATTTCAGCATGGATCGTAATGTTGGAAGAAGCCATTGATCTCTGCTGAGACAATTCAAGGTGAATTATTCATGCCAGCTAAAGGCCAAGACGACAGACATCACCACCTTGACCCAGCCTCAGCAACACACACACACACACACACACACACACACACACACACACACACACACACACACACACACACACACACACACACACACACACACACACACACACACACACACACACACACACACACACACACACACACAGGCTCTACTGGACCCAAGCTTCACTACTGAATCCTGTTATTTTGTGGCTCCCCCTTTTACGCTCTCCTCATCTCCTTCTCTCTCCTCATCTCCTTCTCTCTCCTCCTCTCCTTTGCTCCTTTGTCTTTGGAATGGGACCCCTGTGGCTCCTCTCCTTCCAGGGTACCGAGAGGGGTTTCTATGGAAACGGGGCCGAGATAACGGACAGTTCCTGAGTCGAAAATGTATTCTGTCAGAGCGGGATGGTGCTCTGAAGTACTACAACAAGCATGATGTGAGTGTAGTGCTATGTATATCTCTCTCTTTCTCCCCCCTTTCTCTCTCTCTCTATCTCTCTCTCTCTCTCTCACTTCCCTCTCTGTCTCCCCTCTCTATATCCCTCCCTCTCTCTTCCTCCCCTCACTCTCTCTGACTTCTTCTCTCTCTTTGCATTTGTGAGTGTCTGAGTCTCATCCCAAATGCACTCTGAGGTCCTGAGCTGCAATTGCTTGAAATAACACACACCTTGGGAAATGTCAGGTATATTATAATTGCTTAGATCGTTATGCAAAATCTCCCATTTATCATACCTCTCGCTCCTCTCTCCCCTCCTCTTCCTCCTCATTCATTTTTCATCCTCCTCCCCGTCCTCCTCCTCTTCATTCCTTTCTCCTGACTATCTCTGACAATAGTACACTGTTATCGTCTCAAACTTCTGATTCTAATCTGCTCACATTCCCCAGTGGTTCTGTTCCACATAGTGACATTGTCTCCTACTTTGTATATCAACAAAAGATGCATGTTAACTCCAGTAAAGTATTTTACCACATACCTCACCATAAACGTTGGCTACTCCCTGTCCCTGCTTCAAATACAAGTTCACCTTAACCACAGATCAGATTACTCTATTCCCAATCCTTACCTTAACCATCAGTTGAATGCAAAGAATATCTGACCCTTAATCAGTTGTTCAGGACAAATTCTACATACTCTACATTCCACCAAAAGAAGACCTGGGTGTCAGTGAACATCATACCTCCCATACATTCTAGGCGTGATGGGGGACAACACTGGCTTCAGCCACATAAAATAGTAAACCTTGCTAGTGACTATAGTTACTAGAGGAAGCTCATAGTTGATTGTTCTGCAGCCGAACAATGATGATGATGATGATGGTGGTAGTGGTGATGAATGGTGGTGATGATGGTGGGGGTGGTGATGATGATGATGGTGGTGGTGATAATGATGGTGGTGGTGATGATGAAGGTGGAGGTGATGATGGTGGTGGTGGTGATGATGGTGGTAGTGGTGATGATGATGATGGTGATGATGATGGTGGTGGTTATGATGATGGTGGTGGTGATAATGATGGTGGTTATGATGGTGATGGTGGTGATGATGATGATGGTGGTGGTTATGATGATGATGATGGTGGTAGTGATGATGTTGGTGTTGGTTATGATGGTGGTAGTGATGGTGATGATGGTGGTGGTGGTGAGGATGATGATGGTGGTAGTTATGATGATGATGGTGGTAGTGATGATGATGTTGGTGGTGATGATGATGGTGGTGGTTATGATGATGATGATGATGGTGGTAGTGATGGTGATGATGATGATGGTGGTGGTGGTGAGGATGATAATGGTGGTAGTTATGGTGATGATGATGATGATGGTGGTGGTGGTGAGGATGATGATGTTGGTAGTTATGATTATGATGGTGATGATGACGGTGATGATGATGATGAATACTCTCCTCCCCCTGCCTTCTCTCCCTGTACAGGCCAGAGAGCCCAAGGCTCTGATGAAGATTCACACCCTGAATGCCTCCTTCCAGCCTGGGAAGATCGGCCAGCCTCACGGCCTGCAGGTCACCTATCTGAAGGACAACAGCACTAGGAACATCTTTGTCTACCACAAGGATGGCAAGGTGAGGTGAACAAATTTGAGGCAATGTTGTGTGGTCGTTGGGTGTTCGCTTGGCTGCTGCTGGACACAAATAGACAGTCAGGAATGTACAGTCGACTCCTGGACCATGTTCATTAGGGTGGACAACAGAATAAAAAATAACATTTGGATCTAGAAACGAAAATGACGTCTCTTATTGGATGAGTTGAAGTAGTCCCTCCCTGTTCCAATTAGTTTTTCTTTTGTTTGGTGTCTAATGAACACGACCCTGAGCAATGCAGGTCAACAGTCCAAAATCAAGTATGATGGGACTGTTGACCTGCATTGCTCAGGGTCGTGTTCAAGATGACATTCTCTTGACTTGCTCTGGATATCTGCATGCTCCGGAATGGTTCATTTGCATTCACACAAGTCCCACAAAATTACATTCATTTAGGTCATGTGTGTTCAGCACACTGTAGCAAAACATTTTTCAATGGAAAACATAAATGAGCATTTCTTATTGGTCAAGTTCAGTAAGTACCTCCCTGGTTCACTCAGTTATAAAGCGTTTTCTTCTGTTTCCTGGAGAACACCACCCAGGAGTGGACTGTCTATTGACTGTCAGGAGTATTTGTGTTGTGAAGTGGCTGGCAGCTGACTAGGAGTATATTTCCTCTGCAGGACATACTGTACATTGCAATTGCATGCCTTTAAATACACCGTTAACCCAGTAGGAAATACTCTGAAATCAAAGTCGACTACTGTTTACAGTAATGGTGGATTATTGCCAGGAAAGAGTCTCTATCGGGTGTCAGTGTGTATGGAGATTGGGTCGTGTTCAGTGTAGGTAGCACAAAAAGTTGCCTTCCGTTTCATGCCCATTGAACAGGACCCAGATCATGTTAGCATGTCTGTTGTGTTTTAAGGAAATGGTGGACTGGTTCAACGCCATCAGAGCAGCCAGATTTCACTACCTACAGGTCGCTTTCCCTGGGGCCCGTCACGCTGATGTGAGTCTCTCTCATTATCTTATTGTTCTCTCATTAATCCCTCAGTCCCTTCCTCTCTAGTATACACAGGTATTATATACAGCTGGCTCAATTCTGCTCCCTACCCCTTCTCCTTGGCCTTAACCCTTCAATGTTTGCATATCCCAAGGGTCTTGATAGATATTAGCAGTGTACTGGTGTATCTTCCATCCTATTGCTTATACCTTATGGATCTGCAAACATGGAAGGGTTAGGGCCAATGAGAAGGGGAAGGGAGGGAATTGGGACTGGCTACACACCATCACATGGTCACAGAATAAAACATTTCTCCTTCTTCTCATGTATTCGTCCAGTTGGTGCCAAAGCTGACACGAAACTACATCAAGGAAGGCTACATGGAGAAGACGGGTCCAAAGGTGAAGTCTTTTAATACTTACACTTGAGTTACTTACACTTGAGTTACTTACACTTTAGTTACTTACACTTGAGTTACTTACACTTTAGTTACTTACACTTGAGTTACTTACACTTGAGTTACTTACACTTGAGTTACTTACACTTGAGTTACTTACACTTGAGTTACTTACACTTTAGTTACTTACACTTGAGTTACTTACACTTTAGTTACTTACACTTGAGTTACTTACACTTGAGTTACTTACACTTGAGTTACTTACACTTGAGTTACTTACACTTGAGTTACTTACACTTGAGTTACTTACACTTTAGTTACTTTGTGACAGCACTTAATGCTTCTAACTTTATCAGCCCATCGGGTTTCACTGCGAATGGGGTTTAATTTGTACCACACAAACCTACCGCATTAATAATGACCATGTACAACCTCAGCCACATTTGCTGGGCCTGTGAGCTGAATGCTTGCCTTGTACTGCTTGGTGTGGATAATGAATTGGTATTCCAGTATGTGATCCTGTATGTAAGCCAATAAAGCCATTAGTAATGAGAGTACAATAATAGTGCATTATCACAGTTGTAAACAATGTTTCTTCATTAAAGAGAAAGACATTGAACAGAAAGACAATACATTTAGGTGAATCATTAGCAACTGAACTTCTGTACAGCCTCTAATTCCTTCAACCTCGGTCTCCTGTTTCCCTCTTACAGCACACAGAGGGCTTCAAGAAGAGATGGTTCACTATGGATGACAGGAGACTCATGTACTTCAAGGATCCTCTGGTAAGATAGTCAGTGGGTAAATTAGGTGCCATGTCATATGGGTCAAAGACAAAGAGATGGTGCTGTACCATGTCAGTACTATTAGTAACACTTTATTTAGGGCTTATGGTTCAACAGGCTCCAAAATTAGCATTGTGGCACTTATAGTACAGTGGTACTGAACTAATGTTATTTGCATGTCATATTATGCAAACAAACATACCCAAATTATTTATTGGACCTCATATACAATGTGGCTGGTCAGACGTGCACACATTACACACGTAACAGGTAAACACAGACCCAGTCTTGTATAACTAACCTTTAAGGGACACACAATTCAGTCCCATTCAAAATCCTATTTTCCCTAACCCCTAACCCTAACCCTAAACTTAACCTTAACCCATACCCTTAACCTAAGCAAAAAACCTAACCTTTGCCCTTAACCTAACCCTGAAACGAACCATAGCTCCTAACCCTGGACCTAAACCTAATTCTAACCTTAACCCTAAAATCCTTTCATTTGTTTACTATTCTTGCGGAGACTTCTGGTCCCCACAAGTATAGTTAAACACGTTCACACACACACACACACACACACACACACACACACACACACACACACACACACACACACACACACACACACACACACACACACACACACACACACACACACACACACACACACACACACTGAGTCTCCTCTCCTCTCTGTTTCTTTGTGAGGATGCCTATGCGCGCGGTGAGGTGTTCATTGGTAGTAAGGAGAACAGCTACATTGTGCTCCCCGGCCTTCCCCCATCCACCCAGGGCTACCACTGGCAGTTTGGCATCACCATAGTAACGCCCGACAGGAAGTTCCTGTTTACATGCGAGACCGAGGAGGAGCAGCAGGATTGGATGGCTGCTTTTCAGGGTTTGGTGAATCGACCTATGCTGCCCCAGGAATATGCAGGTAACCATTCACATGGCTCTACCCAGGATTTGTCCAAGGAATTCTTACATTTTCTACATTTAGCAGACAATCTTATCTAGAGCGACTTATAAGAGAAATTAGGGTTAAGTGCCTTGCTCAAGGGCACATAGACAGATTTTCCCCCTAGTCGGCCTGGGGATTCGAGCCAGCGTCCTTTTGATTACTGGCCCAACACTCTTAACCGCTAGCCTACCTGCCACCCCTTAGTTGAATAATATTAGTTGTTTTTTACTATGGGTGATATGTTGAGTAAGGTTTCCAGCATACTAATAGGAACCTGATCACCTTCTGTAGGTGGATATTTCTCGCCAATACATTTGATGCCCTTCTGATGATTGGTGAATTGATAGCTATATGCCTCCACTGAGTTCATGGCAGTAGAGGCTATGACAGTTTATGTAGATCTGAACCACTCTATTTTACACAGTTGATTTCTTCTGGTACCTGGTTAAGTGACTGATTTAGTCTCTCTCTCTCTCTCTCTGCAGTGGAGGCCCACTTTAAGCACAAGCCCTGAGAGGAGGAGGAGAAGGAAAAAGAGGAAGGCTGGACTGGAGGCTGGACATATCCCCTGGATGAAGACAGACAAATAGAATCCTTCTCCTCATAATAAGAAAAATATATATACAATTAAAGATAAACCATACAGAGCAGTAAAAGAGGGGGTAGAGAGGACTACAGAGGGTGGTGTTACTGTTCTGTTGCCATACTCCTCTACTCTGCCTTACCCCAAATCCTGCCCATATATACTGTAAATGAACAAAAATATAAACGCAACATGCAACAATTTCAACAATTTTATAGAGTTACAGATCATATCAGTCAATTGAAAAAAATAAATTAGGCCCCAATCTATGGATTTCACGCCTGAGCAGGGGCACAGCCATGGGAGTCCTAGGAGGGCGTAGGCCCACCCACTTGGGAGCCCAGCCAATCAGAATTAGTTTTTCCCCATAAAAGTGCTTTATTACAGACAGAAATACTCCTCCATTTCATCGCCTGTTGGTGAAAAAGCCAGATGTGGAGGTCCTGGGCTGGCGTGGTTACACGTGGTCTGTGGTTGTGGAGGTCCTGGGCTGGCGTGGTTACACGTGGTCTGTGGTTGTGGAGGTCCTGGGCTGGCGTGGTTACACGTGGTCTGTGGTTGTGGAGGTCCTGGGCTGGCGTGGTTACACGTGGTCTGTGGTTGTGGAGGTCCTGGGCTGGCGTGGTTACACGTGGTCTGTGGTTGTGGAGGTCCTGGGCTGGCGTGGTTACACGTGGTCTGTGGTTGTGGAGGTCCTGGGCTGGCGTGGTTACACGTGGTCTGTGGTTGTGGAGGACCTGGGCTGGCGTGGTTACACGTGGTCTGTGGTTGTGGAGGTCCTGGGCTGGCGTGGTTACATGTGGTCTGTGGATGTGGAGGTCCTGGGCTGGCGTGGTTACACGTGGTCTGTGGTTGTGGAGGTCCTGGGCTGGCGTGGTTACACGTGGTCTGTGGATGTGGAGGTCCTGGGCTGGCGTGGTTACACGTGGTCTGTGGATGTGGAGGTCCTGGGCTGGCGTGGTTACACGTGGTCTGCGGTTGTGGAGGTCCTGGGCTGGCGTGGTTACACGTGGTCTGCGGTTGTGGAGGTCCTGGGCTGGCGTGGTTACACGTGGTCTGCGGTTGTGGAGGTCCTGGGCTGGCGTGGTTACATGTGGTCTGCGGTTGTGGAGGTCCTGGGCTGGCGTGGTTACACGTGGTCTGTGGTTGTGGAGGTCCTGGGCTGGCGTGGTTACACGTGGTCTGCGGTTGTGGAGGTCCTGGGCTGGCGTGGTTACACGTGGTCTGCGGTTGTGGAGGTCCTGGGCTGGCGTGGTTACACGTGGTCTGCGGTTGTGGAGGTCCTGGGCTGGCGTGGTTACACGTGGTCTGCGGTTGTGGAGGTCCTGGGCTGGCGTGGTTACACGTGGTCTGCGGTTGTGGAGGTCCTGGGCTGGCGTGGTTACACGTGGTCTGCGGTTGTGGAGGTCCTGGGCTGGCGTGGTTACACGTGGTCTGCGGTTGTGGAGGTCCTGGGCTGGCATGGTTACACGTGGTCTGCGGTTGTGAGGCTGGTTGGACATACTGGCAAATTCTCTAAAACAACATTGGAGATGGCCTATTTACCTTTATTTAACTAGGCAAGTCAGTTAGGAACAAATTCTTATTTTCAATGACGGCCTACTGGGGAACAGTGGGTTAACTGCCTGTTCAGGGGCAGAACCACAGATTTGTACCATGTCAGCTCGAGGATTTGAACTTGCAATCTTTCGGTTACACGTCCAACACTCTAACCACTAGGCTACCCTGCCGCCCCGATAGACAAGTTAACATTCAGTTCACTGGCAACAGCTCTGGTGGACGTTCCTGCAGTTAGCATGCCAATTGCATGGTCCCTTAAAACTTGAGACATCTGTGCCATTGTGTTGTGTGATAAAACTGCACATTTTAGATTGGCCTTTTATTGTCTCCAGCACAAGGTGCACCTGTGTAATGATCATGCTGTTTAACCATCTTCTTGATATGCCACACCTGGCAGGTGGATGGATTATTTTGGCAAAGGAAAAATGTTCACTAACTGGGATGTAAACAAATGTGTGCACAAAATTGGAGAGAAATAAGCTTTTTGTGCAAATGGAACGTTTCTGGGATCTTTTATTTCAGCTCATGAAACATGGGACCAACACTTTACATGTTGCATTTATATTTTTGTTCAGTATAGTTGGAAAGAGAGCCCAGAATTATGTTGACCTCCTTAACTCATAGGAAGTCCCACCAAGTTGACTACATACCCTTCAATGGCGCTGCTAGTGCTGAGTGATTAGTGCTTTTTGAGGTCGGTTCAGTTTCGGTTAGATAAGAAAATAATCAAGTATTTTTACATTAAATGCACTATTCATAATGTGGGTTGAATACTGTAACAACACAGAATAAAACAAATGAATCAAATTCCCATGAAGGTAGTGACTGCCCATTACTGCTTACCACTTAATACCCATCATTTATTCACATGACTTTAATCAAATATTTCAGTTGTTGTGCATTTACATTTGTTTCATTTGATGACTTTATTATTTCATTCCAAGTCATCATCTCATCTCCATAGAGCTGCTGCCTATGCTGTCTGACAAAATCACTATTTTAGTAGTTCTTTAAAGTAAATGAGGCATATTTTATGACTGCTGAATACCAGCTAACAATCACTTAGATCATGTATTTTCAGGTAGAGATATCTTGTGAAGCAACAGATGCTCTCTATATCACCTCACAATCACGCATTCTTCTGTCTCTTCCATAGCAATTGAAAAGAAACACAGATGGGACAAGTAGATTCGCAATGGATTATGGTCATTGTAGTTAATTACCACGTTTATGCACTAAACTAATGTTGAATATTAGCCCTGTTGGAAACTACAACTCCCTACTATATTGCACAGTTCAGGCTGTATGCAATATATCTAGAGTTTCTAGAGAAACTGTGCAACCCAAACAAAATGGAATTCAAATAATTTAACCTCCGTCGGTCAATTAGTTGTTAAAAAAACGAAAAATAACCGACATTTAGATGAATCGCTCAGCACTAGGCACTACACATGCTAAAACAGATTTTGTGCCAACTCCACCCTCTATTCATCTCTATGACCCTGCCTCATGTATCTCCAGACTCAGCTTTGTGCCAACTCCACCCTCTATTCATCTCTATGACCCTGCCTCATGTATCTCCAGACTCAGCTTTGTGCCAACTCCACCCTCTATTCATCTCTATGACCCTGCCTCATGTATCTCCAGACTCAGCTTTGTGCCAACTCCACCCTCTATTCATCTCTATGACCCTGCCTCATGTATCTCCAGACTCAGCTTTGTGTCAACTCCACCCTCTATTCATCTCTATGACCCTGCCTCATGTATCTCCAGACTCAGCTTTGTGCCAACTCCACCCTCTATTCATCTCTATGACCCTGCCTCATGTATCTCCAGACTCAGCTTTGTGCCAACTCCACCCTCTATTCATCTCTATGACCCTGCCTCATGTATCTCCAGACTCAGCTTTGTGCCAACTCCACCCTCTATTCATCTCTATGACCCTGCCTCATGTATCTCCAGACTCAGCTTTGTGTCAACTCCACCCTCTATTCATCTCTATGACCCTGCCTCATGTATCTCCAGACTCAGCTTTGTGTCAACTCCACCCTCTATTCATCTCTATGACCCTGCCTCATGTATCTCCAGACTCAGCTTTGTGTCAACTCCACCCTCTTAGTCACTTTATCTTTCCATGTCCTTGGACTCAGGAGTACATCTGAAATGGCACCCTATTCCCTGTAAAACACCTTTATAGGGCTCTGGTAGTAGTAGTACACTATAGAGAAGAGGGGGCCATTAATCCAAATCACCATTATTCACCAAGTACATTTACACATACCCAGAATGTGCCTTGGTGCTGCCAGCAGTAGACAATATACAAACAGAATACAGACACATAGACATCATACAGAATGAACAACATCGGAACAGTGACCATAAAACATCAAACTGTGGAGTAGAGGCTGATGACAGTGGGAACAGACCATCTACAGAGGGGCTATATCTATATAAGCAGAGGGAGGGATCCTGCCGTGGATACTGTGTTGTACAGAGGTGTACATAGTGCAAAGGCAGTATAGTGCAGATTAGTGGTTGAGGTCATTGATGAGAAGGTTCAGGAAATCGGCCCAATGCAAAGTCATATGAATGTTTTCCCAACTGTCCTACAGTTGTCGTGAGAAAATAACTTGACCATTTACAAAAGAGATACAGCCTGTATATGTGTAATGTTGGCTCCTGGACTGAATGTACGAGTGTGATGTGGACCTTGTTTGTTAAATGACATGATATGCTAACCTGGTCCCAGATCTGTTAATGTGGTCTTGACAAGTCCTATGGCCATCCTCAAGTTGGCAAAACTGCACTAACAGATCTGGGACCAAGCTAATGTTATGCTGCTTTGATAGTTGATAGTGAATATTTTCCTTCTCTTTTGAGACTGGACTGAATAATACATTTCAAGGCCAGTGGGAACTGACTGAATGTGATCGGGCCATTTTGTGTCTCTAGTGAATAATACATTTCAAGGCCAGTGGGAACTGACTGAATGTGATCGGGCCATTTTGTGTCTCTAGTGAATAATACATTTCATGGCCAGTGGGAACTGACTGAATGTGACCGGGCCATTTTGTGTCTCTAGTGAATAATACATTTCAAGGCCAGTGGGAACTGACCGAATGTGACCGGGCCATTTTGTGTCTCTAGTGAATAATACATTTCAAGGCCAGTGGGAACTGACTGATCGGGCCATCTAGTGATTTCGGGCCAGTGGTAACTGACTTTGTGAACTGACTGAATGTGACCGGGCCATTTTGTGTCTCTAGTGAATAATACATTTCAAGGCCAGTGGGAACTGACTGAATGTGACCGGGCCATTTTGTGTCTCTAGTGAATAATACATTTCAAGGCCAGTGGGAACTGACTGAATGTGACTAGTGAATAATACATTTCAAGGCCATTTTGTGTCTCTAGTGAATAATACATTTCAAGGCCAGTGGGAACTGACTAGTGAATGTGACCGTGGCCATTTTGTGTCTCTAGTGAATAATACATTTCAAGGCCAGTGGGAACTGACTGAATGTGACAGGGCCATTTTGTGTCTCTAGTGAATAATACATTTCATGGCCAGTGGGAACTGACTGAATGTGACCGGGCCATTTTGTGTCTCTAGTGAATAATACATTTCAAGGCCAGTGGGAACTGACTGAATGTGATCGGGCCATTTTGTGTCTCTAGTGAATAATACATTTCAAGGCCAGTGGGAACTGACTGAATGTGATCGGGCCATTTTGTGTCTCTAGTGAATAATACATTTCAAGGCCAGTGGGAACTGACTGAATGTGATCGGGCCATTTTGTGTCTCTAGTGAATAATACATTTCAAGGCCAGTGGGAACTGACTGAATGTGATCGGACCATTTTGTGTCTCTAGTGAATAATACATTTCAAGGCCAGTGGGAACTGACTGAATGTGACAGGGCCATTTTGTGTCTCTAGTGAATAATACATTTCAAGGCCAGTGGGAACTGACTGAATGTGACAGGGCCATTTTGTGTCTCTAGTGAATAATAACAGCTGTTTTGGAAACTACTAGAGAGACAGACATTGATTCTGTGGATGTATTCCCTTGTTAATTTCTTTGTATTGCTGAAGATGTATATTAATTTATTTATCGCTTTGTGTTGTGAAGCTTAACATTATAACAAGCACTGCAGGTACAGGAACCATTTTTTAATATTCTATAGCTGTAAATGACTAAATTTGAAAGGGAGAATTGTGAATTACTTGAAAAGGTTTCTCCAATGAAAAAAAGACTAATATGTCAGTTGTTACTTCAAATACTTCAGAAATTGCTCATCTAAAAGAAAACATGGAAGGATGAATTTCTAAAGTATTCTCATATGTCATTTTGGTGTCCTGCCTACAGGTTCTTTCCATGTATTGTAACTTATCTTTACCAGCAGGGGGAGACAAAGTCAAAACTTTGAACACACTCTTATTCAGATTTTTACATGGCGAGAATCTCAATTCAATTTGCTCGACTCCTCGCGTCCTCTTCGCTGCCCTCTCCTGGTTGAAAACGTGGACACAAATGTGCTTGTATATTTGTATAGCATATAGTTTTTAAACATGAGCATGCGTTTCTCTTCCGAGAAGAAAACAACTGATTTTGTGGCGGATTTCAAAACGCTTCTACGATATGGAGCCGAGCAGGTACATTTGTGCTTCCTCGCTGGGAGAAGGCTATTGAGGAGGACACTACTCTGTTCACCTATTAACAAATTGACACTCGTCTACATATGGCGACCACTTTTCATTTTATGGGTCACGAAAGAGAAAAGTACTTAGGAGACGAGAAGAGGAGAGACTTTACCAATTGAGAAACTCCCATGACTTCCAATGTGTTCTTTTTAAGTGACAAAGAGATTGAGACACATTGGATTAGATCAAGAGTCCCAACAATGACTAGTATTTTGTTGTAATCTTTATTGTATTGAACTTTAATTTGAGAAGAAAGTCAATGCACACTGAAAAGTAGTAAAACATCTCATGAAGGTATAACAATACATTCTCTGAACATCTCATTTCAAGTTATGTAAATACTGTACATTTAATATTCTGTTTCTATGGATGTTGATGGTAATACACTGAAAGTACACAAAGGATCTTTGTGAAATACTGATTATTAACCGAGAACTGATAAAAGATGAGAATCAAATGACATCTTCATTTGTGGTTAAGGAAGAAAAGAAAAATGTCATGTAAATACAAACATCCTTGAAGATTTTCAAAAGATATGACCCTGATTAAACATTTAAAGATGACAAACACTTTATATACATTACATTCACCATATATATACAGTATATTACAAAAAATAGGCAGCAAAAGAGTATTGATGATTCAAACAACATGAAACAATAGCCTAGTCATAAAGATATTGCAAAATATTATTGGTTTCCCTTTCTTCATTATTGTATATTTCGTTCCAAATTACTGTACAACACTTTAGACAAAATCCACAAAAAAAATATTTTATTTGCCTCATTTGAGTTCTCTCTAGGTTCAAGGCTTCATTATCAAGCTAGGTCTACACTTACCACAACTACAAGAGATCTACGGAAGGCTCAACTAAACATTTACTGGCAGGAAAAGACAACTTAAATCAATTCAACATTTTGTACATCGTAATTAGTATTTTTCCACCAGAAAAATTGATGTATGCATTAACCATAATCTATCTCTAAAACTGTACTTACTTTAGATGTATTGGACTTCAGAGTGATTTTGAAATTGCCACTGAATTCAAATCTGCCTTTATTTTGATTGACAGGTACACTACACTTTAACTTCTAACATTTTCCATCAATGTCTTGACTTTAACGTTGAATATACATTTCACTACATTCGGTTATGGGTGATCTTTAGCAAAATGCTTGTTATAAATGAATACCACTGTAGGAGATTAGAATGCTGGTGAGTTGAAGTAGGTTGAAAAGGCCTGAACATATGACTTACTGATGTAGAATCTTAAATTTGATCACTCTTTGTCGCTGAGAGGAAAAGCAAATGTGTGATGTATTCCAGGTTTAAAAAGGCTTCTAAAGATTGTAATTTCCACTTTAAAATGTCAGACTTGATTTGCCTTAACGGAAATGTATCAACAAAAATGTCCATTCATTTTAATCCACATAATAATTCACATTTCCAGTTGCTGCTGGATTATTTTCCTGTGGTCAAGAACTGGCTCAAATTAAGATCCTACATCTGTACTGTGAGACTGAGCCAGCATGACAACTGACAATGACCTGACTATATACATTCGACTACATACAATATATACATTCATCCAGACACTGTACAGGGATACATTAATACAATGAGCTCTGCGGGACTTTCTCTCTTTTCCTTTTCTTATTATGAACACGTTGGATCAGGCAGGAGAACTGACAGTGGAGTTTAACCGAGTAAGACAGTGATGGAGGTTCATTCAGTGATAGGGGATATAAGTGGTGTGTCCCAATAAACATATTTTTCCTGAAGTGTGCACTTGTACACTACTTACCACAAATCTAAAAGCATTGGATTGGTGGAGGTATGGGCTAGTTTCCATCATGCTTTTTACACCAATCATACTAACCCTTTCAGATCAGTGAAGGGAAGTAAACAAGTGCACACTTTGGGAGAAAGGAGTGATAATTGGGACATAAGCCAGGAGTCATACAGTGATAGGAAGGTAGACTGCAGGGGTCATGGGGTCAACCAGGGATAATAATAATCATTGATTAAACTTTTATAGCTCTTTTCATTTACAGACAGAATCTCAAGGTGCTTGTTAAGCAAAATAATCAACAAAAAGTAATTTAAAAAGAAATAGGCTAAAACAGTAGCTAGATCAGCTAGTTTGAGTGGTTCTATATCAGCTAGCTTGAGTGGTTCTAGATCAGCTAGTTCGAGTGGCTCTAGATCAGCTCGTTTGAGTGGTTATAGATCAGCTAGTTTGAGTGGCTCTCAAACAGTCATGGGGTTAACAGACAGTCATGGGGTTAACAGGGTCAGACAGTCATGGGGTTAACAGGGTCAGACAGTCATGGGGTTAACAGGGTCAGACAGTCATGGGGTTAACAGGGTCAGACAGTCATGGGGTTAACAGGGTCAGACAGTCATGGGGTTAACAGGGTCAGACAGTCATGGGGTTAACAGGGTCAGGCAGTCATGGGGTTAACAGGGTCATACAGTCATGGGGTTAACATGGTCAGACAGTCATGGGGTTAACATGGCAAGACAGTCATGGGGTTAACATGGTCAGACAGTCATGGCCAGACAGTCATAGGGTTAACATGGTCGGACAGTAATGGTCAGACAGTCAAAGGGTTTACTTGGTCAGACAGTCATAGCGTAACATGGTCAGACAGTCATAGGCTAACATGGTCAGACAGTCATAGGGTAACATGGTCAGACAGTCATAGGGTTAACAGGGTCAGGCAGTCATAGGGTTAACAGGGTCAGACAGTCATGGCCAGACAGTCATATGGTTAACATGGCCAGGAAGTAATGGTCAGACAGTCATAGGGTAAACAGGGTCATACTCATGGGGTTAACAGGGTCAGACAGTCATAGAGTCAGACAGTCATAGGGTTAACATGGTCGGACATTCATTGGGTTAACATGGTCAGACAGTCATATGGTAACATGGTCAGACAGTCATAGGGTTAACATGGTCAGACAGTAATGGTCAGACAGTCATAGGGTTAAGATGGTCACAGTCATAGCGTAACATGGTCAGACAGTCATAGCGTAACATGGTCAGACAGCCATAGGTTAACATGGTCAGACAGTCATAGGGTTAACATGGTCAGACAGTCATAGGGTAACATGGTCAGACAGTCATAGGGTAACATGGTCAGACAGTCATAGTGGATCAGACAGTCATAGGGTCAGACAGTCGTAGGGTTAACATGGTCAGACAGTTATGGTCAGACAGTCATAGGGTAATCAGGGTCAGACTCATGGGGTTAACAGGGTCAGACAGTCATAGTGGATCAGACAGTCATAGGGTCAGACAGTCGTAGGGTTAACATGGTCAGAGAGTAACAGGGTTAACATGGTCAGACAGTCAAAGGATTCACAGGGCCAGGCAGCCAAAGGGTTAACAGGTTCAGACAGTCATGGTCAGACAGTCATAGGGTTAACAGGGTCAGACAGTCATGGTCAGACAGTCATAGGATTAACAGGGTCATACAGTCATAGGGTTAACATGGTCAGACAGTCATGGGGTTAACAGGGTCAGACAGTCATGGGGTTAACAGGGTCAGACAGTCATGGGGTTATCAGGGTCAGACAGTCATGGGGTTAACAGGGTCAGACAGTCATGGGGTTAACAGGGTCAGACAGTCATGGGGTTAACAGGGTCAGACAGTCATGGGGTTAACAGGGTCAGACAGTCATGGGGTTAACAGAGTCAGACAGTCATGGGGTTAACAGAGTCAGACAGTCATAGGGGGTTAGACAGAGTCAGACAGTCATGGGGTTAACAGGGTCAGACAGTCATGGGGTTAACAGGGTCAGACAGTCATGGGGTTAACAGGGTCAGACAGTCATGGGGTTAACAGGGTCAGACAGTCATAGGGTTAACAGGGTCAGACAGTCATGGGGTTAACAGGGTCAGACAGTCATGGGGTTAACAGGGTCAGACAGTCATGGGGTTAACAGGGTCAGACAGTCATGGGGTTAACAGGGTCAGACAGTCATAGGGTTAACAGGGTCAGACAGTCATGGTCAGACAGTCATAGGGTTAACATGGTCAGACAGTCATGGTCAGACAGTCATAGGGTTAACATGGTCAGACAGTCATAGGGTTAACAGGGTCAGACAGTCATAGGGTTAACAGGGTCAGACAGTCAGGGTCAGACAGTCATAGTGGATCAGACAGTCATACGGTTAACATGGTCAGACAGTCATGGTCAGACAGTCAAAGGATTAACAGGGTCAGACAGTCATAGGATTAACAGGGTCAGACAGTCATAGGATTAACAGGGTCAGACAGTCATAGGGTTAACATGGTCAGACTCATGGGGTTAACAGGGTCAGACAGTCATAGTGGATCAGACAGTCATAGCATCAGACAGTCATAGGGTTAACATGGTCAGACAGTCATAAGGTTAACATGGTCAGACAGTCATGATCAGAGAGTCATGGTCAGACAGTAACAGGGTTAACATGGTCAGACAGTCATGGTCAGACAGTCAAAGGATTAACAGGGCCAGACAGCCAAAGGGTTAACAGGTTCAGACAGTCATGGTCAGACAGTCATAGGGTAAACAGGGTCAGACTCATGGGGTTAACAGGGTCAGACAGTCATAGTGGATCAGACAGTCATAGGGTCAGACAGTCGTAGGGTTAACATGGTCAGACAGTCATGGTCAGAGAGTAACAGGGTTAACATGGTCAGACAGTCAAAGGATTCACAGGGCCAGGCAGCCAAAGGGTTAACAGGTTCAGACAGTCATGGTCAGACAGTCATAGGGTTAACAGGGTCAGACAGTCATGGTCAGACAGTCATAGGATTAACATGGTCATACAGTCATAGGATTAACAGGGTCCTACAGTCATGGGGTTAACAGGGTCAGACAGTCATGGGGTTAACAGAGTCAGACAGTCATGGGGTTAACAGGGTCAGACAGTCATGGGGTTAACAGGGTCAGACAGTCATGGGGTTAACAGGGTCAGACAGTCATGGTCAGACAGTCATAGGGTTAACAGGGTCAGACAGTCATGGTCAGACAGTCATAGCATTAACATGGTCAGACAGTCATAGGGTTAACAGTGTGACAGTCATAAGGTTAACATGGTCAGACTAGGTTAACATGGTCAGACTAGGTTAACATGGTCAGACAGTAATAGGGTAAACAGTGTCAGACAGTAATAGGGTAAACAGTGTCAGGCAGTCATAGGGTTAACAGTGTCAGACAGTCATACGGTTAACATGGTCAGACAGTCATAGGGTTAACATGGTCAGACAGTAATAGGGTTAACAGTGTCAGACAGTAATAGGGTAAACAGTGTCAGACAGTCATAGGGTTAACAGTGTCAGACAGTAATAGGGTAAACAGTGTCAGACAGTCATAGGGTTAACAGTGTCAGACAGTAATAAGGTTAACATGGTCAGACAGTCATAGGGTTAACATGGTCAGACAGTCATAGGGTTAACATGGTCAGACAGTCATAGGGTTAACATGGTCAGACAGTCATAGGGTTAACATGGTCAGACAGTCATAGGGTTAACATGGTCAGACAGTCATAGGGTTAACATGGTCAGACAGTCATAGGGTTAACATGGTCAGACAGTAATAGGGTAAACAGTGCCAGACAGCACTGATGGGTTAAGAGTCATGACTGGATATAGAAGTACATTCACAGATGCAGAAGGAGGTGGAGCAGTGGGTCCCAGAAAACAGGAGGAGAGAAGAGAGAAAGGAGAGGAAAATAGAAAGGTGAGGAGAGATGGGAGAGAGGTGAAGAGAGGAGAGAAGAGAGAAAGGAGAGGAATAGAGAAAGGTGAGGAGAGGAGAGATGGGAGAGAGGTGAAGAGAGGAGAGAAGAGAGAAAGGAGAGGAAAATAGAAAGGTGAGGAGAGGAGAGATGGGAGAGAGGTGAAGAGAGGAGAGAAGAGAGAAAGGTGAGGAGAGATGGGAGAGAGGTGAAGAGAGGAGAGAAGAGAAAGGAGAGGAATAGAGAAAGGTGAGGAGAGGAGAGATGGGAGAGAGGTGAAGAGAGAGGAGAGAGAGAGAGAAAGGAGAGGAAAAGAGGGAGGTGAGGAGAGATGGGAGAGAGGTGAAGAGAGGAGAAGAGAGAAAGGAGAGGAATAGAGAAAGGTGAGGAGAGGAGAGATGGGAGAGAGGTGAAGAGAGGAGAGAAGAGAAAGGAGAGGAGAGGAGAGATGGGAGAGAGGTGAAGAGAGGAGAGAAGAGAAAGGAGAGGAAAAGAGGGAGGTGAGGAGAGATGGGAGAGAGGTGAAGAGAGGAGAGAAGAGAGAAAGGAGAGGAAAAGAGGGAGGTGAGGAGAGGAGTGAGACACCTCACAGATAACCTTAGAATATGGACATAATGGATTATTTCAGAGAGCATAGAGGACAAAGGAAAGACAAACTGGGTGGTTAGTGACGTAGGTATATCTCACACATGATCGGCTCTCTATCTCACAGGCTGAGGCCACAGGTAGTCATATAACATCACCTTGTATGAGTGTAACACATCTGACGTGGAGAAGGACACGAGCTAGCACGCGCACACATACGCACACACACACACCCAGTGTTCTAACATGCACATCCAGCACTCTTCATCTCCTTGTTGACGTAGTCCTGAAGCTTAAACTTGGGCTCGTTGGGCTCCTTCATAGACCTGTGCTTCAGCTCTCTGAGAGAGAAAGGAAGAGATCAGAAGGGAGGAGGAAAAGAGACAAAGAGATGGAATGGAGTGAGAAGTCGAGTAGGAGGAAGTGGAACAGTGTAAATTAATAGAGAGAGAGAGAGCCAGGGTCTAGGGAGTGAAGGCTAGAGGCCAGGGTCTAGGGGCTGAAGGCTAGAGGCCAGGGACTGAAGGCTAGAAGCCAGGGTCTAGGGGCTGAAGGCTAGAGGCTAGGGTCTAGTGGCTTAAGGCTAGAGGCCAGGGTCTGAAGGCTAAAGACCAGGGACTAGAGGCTAAAGGCTATAGAGTCCAGGGTCTGAAGGCTAAATACCAGGGACTAGAGGCTAAAGGCTATAGAGTCCAGGGTCTGAAGGCTAAATACCAGGGACTAGAGGCTAAAGGCTAGAGAGCAGGGACAAGGGCCTAAAGACCAGGGCCTAAAGGCTAGAAGCCAGGGTCAAGGGGCTAAACGCTAGAGCCTAAAGACTAGAGGCCAGGGACAAGGGGCTAAAGGCCAGGGACAAAGGGGCTAAACGCTAGAGACCCGGGGACAAGGGGCTAAAGGCCAGGGACAAGGGGCTAAAGGCTAGAGGCCAGGGACAAGGGGCTAAAGGCTAGAGGCCAGGGCTAGAGGCCAGGGACTAAAGAATAGAGGACAGGGGCTAGGGCTTGTTTCTGGACTGGACCCCTGTGTAGTTTCATACTCACTTGGCCACAGCAGTGAAGGATAACTCCACATTGAGGCCAGACTTTGCACTGGTCTCCATGTATGGAACCCCAAACTCCTGCAGAGAAACAGACAGGCAGGGTATCTTGAGTTGAACACGCCACATTCACATTGTCTTGAGTGTCTTTGTAGCTAGTCTAGAGCACCAGATATCCTCCCTGATAGCCTGGGGACAAGGTTACTTTGCTGCTAATGGTAACAGTATTAGAGACCATTGTTGCCCCCTGGCTGGCCAGGCAGTAACAAATGATGTGTGTGTTTTAGGCACAGCAGCTAATGACAAAGAATATTGAGCATAAACCCATATTAACATTCACCATCAGCACCCAGAAGACACAACAACACAGAGACCCACAGGGAAATAATACAGACACTACAACACATCTGTCCTGGGGTGACTATAGTACTGCTGGGAGTGCACCTTCAGAACCATTCCAATGAGCAGATTGGAATACTAGCTATGTGACAAAGAATTCCTCAGGCAGGGTGTGTGTGTGAGATTAGTCTCAGCATCCAGCACCATAGTAATGACTAGGCTAATGTGTTCCTCTCTCCAGGTTTATGCTATCAGCACTAGAGGTATGCACCAGACTGGGTTTAAATACTATTTGAAGTCTATTAAATACTTTGAGCGCATGTCTGGAGAGTCGGATGCGCGGAGTTTGGAATTTTGAGACTTTTATTGGTTCCATTGCGAAAGCAAGCTCAATCAAGCCCATCTAAACTATTTGACATGATTTCAAATAGTAGCTGAACCCAGGTCTGCAAGGCACTTTGATATCTGTATTGTAGCCGTGTTCCACAGCGGTAGTCAGGGGGAAGGAGAAAGTGTGTTCACATTTCCTGCAACGTTCAAAGTCCTGTTTGCACCAGTATCTGTATTCATCTGAGAGTGCATTGCTGTGCAATTGAGTTAAACTAAATATTCCTCACTATTGTATTGTATGCATGTGTTTATAGAGAAAATACAAACATATGAAAATGAGATGTCCAACCTATAGAAGCATGAAAAAGTCTGTAGATAATATCAAGATAGCAGGCCGTGGTGCAAAGATCCTTGGTGCAAAGATACTGTACACAGACAGACTACATTCAGGTTCTATGGTAAAGTAATATCTCATAAACCTGGCCTTTCTTCTTGATATTTATCTTTGATTTTTGCAGACGGTGCATTTTCCTCCCAACAGTGAAAATCAATATGAATTAGATCAATGGACTAAGTCAAAGAAAAGACAGAGAGTGAGAGAGAGAGTGAGAGAGAGTGAGAGCGTGAGAGAGAGTGGGAGAGAGTGAGAGAGAGTGAGAGAGAGAGAGAGAGTGAGAGAGAGAGTGAGAGAGTGCTTTAGCAACGTATACATATGTTTTCAATGCCAATAAAGCTGCTAGAATTGAATTGAGAGAGAGAGAGAGACAGAGAGAGAGCAAGAGACAGACAGAGAGCGAGCGAGAAAGAGAGAAACAGAGAGATATATACAGAGAGAGAGACCGAGAGAGAGAAAAAGAGAGAGAAAGAAAAAGAGAGGAGAGATACAGAGAAAGGGAGATACAGAGAGAGATAGAGAGAGAAAAAGACACACAAACAAAGAGAGATGCAGATATGTATATATATATATATATATAAAGAGACAGATACAGTCGAAAGTTTACATACACTTAGGTTGGAGTCATTAAAACTCGTTTTTCAACCACTCCACAAATTTCTTGTTAACAAACTATAGTTTGTGCATGACACAAGTAATCTTTCCAACAATTGTTTACAGACAGATTATTTCACTGTATCACAATTCCAGTGGGTCAGAAGTTTACATACACTAAGTTGACTGTGCCTTTAAACATCTTGGAAAATTCCAGAAAATGATGTCATGGCTTTAGAAGCTTCTGTCAGGCTAATTGACATCATTTGAGTCAATTGGAGGTGTACTTGTGGATGTATTTCAAGAACTACCTTCAAACTCAGTGCCGCTTTGCTTGAGATCATGGGAAAATAAAAATAAATCAGCCAAGATCTCAGAAAAAAAATTGTAGACCTCCACAAGTCTGGTTCAAATGCCTGAAGGTACCACATTCATCTGTACAAACAATAGTACGCAAGTATAAACACCATGGGACCACGCAGCCGTCATACCGCTCAAGAAGGAGACGTGTTCTGTCTCCTAGAGATGAACATACTTTGCTGCGAAAAGTGCAAATCAATCCCAGAACAACAGCAAAGGACCTTGTGAAGATTCTGGAGGAAACAGGTACAAAAGTATCTATATCCACAGTTAACAAACGTTAACAAACGACAAACGTTCAGATTTTTCTTTTTTGAGGTCACTCTCTTTTCAAAGTTTTCATTGGGAATCCAGATTTCTAATGGACAACCCTGCAGTTCCTATCGCTTCCACTGGATATCAACAGTCTTTAGAAATTGGTTGAGGTTTTTCCTTTGAGAAATGAAGAAGTAACACTGTTCAGAATGAGGGAAGTGTACTCTTTGATAGAGGCGCGTGACCTGAAAAGCTCGCTCCACTTTGTTTTCCTCCGGTATTGAACACAGATCATCCAGTCTTCAATTTTATCGATTATTTACGTTAAAAAACACCTAAAGTTGTATTAGGAAAGTAGTTTGACATGTTTGGACAAAGCTTACAGGTAACTTATGAGACATTTTGTAGTCAGGTTGCGCGACTTGGAACCAGTGTTTCTCTGGATCAAATGCTCCAAATAAATGGACATTTTGGATACATATCGACGGAATTAATCGAACAAAAGGACCATTTGTGATGTGTATCGGACATATTGGAGTGCCAACAGAAGAAGCTCGTCATAGGTAAGGCGTGAATTCTATCTTTATTTCTGCGTTTTGTGTCGCGCCTGCAGGGTTGAAATATGCTTTTCTGTCTTTGTTTACTGCTATCCTCAGATAATAGCATCGCTCGCCGAAAAGCCTTTTTGAAATCTGACACGTTGGCTGGATTCACTACGAGTGTAGCTTTCATCTGGTATCTTGAATGTGTGATTTCATGAAAGCTAAGATGTTATAGTAATTTATTTGAATTTGGCGCTCTGCATTTTCACTGGATGTTGGCCAGTTGGGACGCTACTGTCCCGCATATCCGAGAGAGGTTAAACGAGGAAGAAGCTACTGCTCCATAACCACCATAAAAAGTCAAACTACGGTTTGCAACTGCACACGGGGACAAAGATCATATTTTTTGGAGAAATGTCCTCTGGTCTGAGGAAACAAAAATCTCGGGAAACAAAACTCTTTGCCCATAATGACCATCGGAAAAAGGAGGAGGTTTGTTAAGCCGAAGAACACCATCCCAAACGTGAAGCACGGGGTGGCAGCATCATGTTGTGGGGGTGCTTTGATTGCAGGAGGGACTAGTGCACTTCACAAAATAAATGGCATCATGACAAAAGAAATTATGTGGATATATTGAAGCAACATCTCAAGACATCAGTCAGGAAGTTAAAGCTCAGTTGCAAATGGGTCTTCCAAATGGACAATGACCCCAAGCATACTTCGAAAGTTGTGGAAAAATGGCCTAAGGACAACAAAGTCAAGGTATTGGAGTGGCCGTCATAAAGCCTTGACCTCAATCCTATAGAAAACGTGTGGGCAGAACTGAAAAAGTGTGTGCGAGCAAGGAGGCCTACAAACCTGACTCAGTTACACCAAATCTGTCAGGAGGAATGGGCCAAAAATGACCCAACTTATTGTGGGAAGCTTGTGGAAGGCTACCCGAAACATTTGACCAAAGTTAAACAATTTAACGCAATGCTACCAAATACTAATTGAGTGTATGTACACTTCTGACCCACTGGCAATGTGATGAAAGAAATAAAAGCTGAAATAAATCACTCTACTATTATTCTGACATTTCAAATTCTTAAAATAAAGTGGTGATCCTAACTGACCTAAGACAGGAAATTTTCACTAGGATTAAATGTCAGGAACTGTGAAAAACTGAGTTTAAATGTATTTGGCTAAGGTGTGTGTAAACTTCTGACTTCAACTGTAGATACACAGAGGGAGAGATACACAGAGAGAGAGAGATACACAGAGAGAGAGAGATACACAGAGAGAGAGAGATACACAGAGAGAGAGATACACAGAGAGAGAGAGATACACAGAGAGAGAGAGATACAGAGAGAGATACACAGAGAGAGAGAGATACACAGAGAGAGAGAGATACACAGAGAGAGAGAGATACACAGAGAGAGAGAGATACACAGAGAGAGAGAGATACAGAGAGAGAGAGAGATACACAGAGGAGAGAGATACACAGAGGGAGAGAGATACACAGAGGGAGAGATACACAGAGAGAGAGATACACAGAGAGAGAGATACACAGAGGGAGAGATACACAGAGGGAGAGATACACAGAGAGGGAGAGAGATACACAGAGGGAGAGATACACAGAGGGAGAGATACACAGAGAGAGAGAGATACACAGAGAGAGAGATACACAGAGGGAGAGAGATACACAGAGGGAGAGAGATACACAGAGGGAGAGATACACAGAGAGAGAGAGATACACAGAGAGAGAGATACACAGAGGGAGAGAGATACACAGAGAGAGAGATACACAGAGGGAGAGAGATACACAGAGGGAGAGAGATACACAGAGGGAGAGATACACAGAGAGAGAGAGATACACAGAGAGAGAGAGATACAGAGAGAGAGAGATACACAGAGGGAGAGATACACAGAGAGAGAGAGATACACAGAGGGAGAGATACACAGAGAGAGAGATACACAGAGAGAGAGAGAGATACACAGAGAGAGAGAGAGATACACAGAGGGAGAGATACACAGAGGGAGAGATACACAGAGAGAGAGAGATACACAGAGGGAGAGATACACAGAGGGAGAGAGAGATACACAGAGGGAGAGAGATACACAGAGGGAGAGATACACAGAGAGAGAGATACACAGAGAGAGAGATACACAGAGGGAGAGATACACAGAGGGAGAGAGAGATACACAGAGGGAGAGATACACAGAGGGAGAGATACACAGAGAGAGAGAGAGATACACAGAGAGAGAGATACACAGAGAGAGAGAGATACACAGAGAGAGAGATACACAGAGAGAGAGAGATACACAGAGAGAGAGAGAGATACACAGAGAGAGAGAGAGATACACAGAGAGAGAGAGATACACAGAGAGAGAGAGATACACAGAGAGAGAGAGATACACAGAGAGAGAGAGATACAGAGAGAGAGAGATACACAGAGAGAGAGATACACAGAGAGAGAGATACACAGAGAGAGAGAGATACACAGAGAGAGAGAGATACACAGAGAGAGAGAGATACACAGAGAGAGAGAGATACACAGAGAGAGAGAGATACAGAGAGAGGGAGACAGTTAATTGACCGTGGTGTCTTTCACTGTTCGAGTCAATCTGCATCTTCCTCAGTATTAACTAATTTCTTTAAAGTGACACTCACCTTGGCCAGCCTCTCTCCATCCTCTCTCTTCACCACCCTCTGCTGTGTGGCATCAGCCTGGGGAGAGATCAGAAAAAGAAAAGCAAGAGAGAGAGAGACCGAAAGAAAGACAGAAAGAGAGAGATGAGAAAGGTAGAGATTCTCTGATACCACCATCATGCATGACTAGCCTCAGTATCACTATCATCAATGCAGGGGCTTGTCTTAAAAATCACCTTGTTCCAGGAGGGTTACGTAATGGAAAACAACACATTCCGTACAGAATATGGGATCAGACCTACAATTCTTAATGAGTCTAGATTATGTGTGAGCATTCTAATGAGAGGATGATTCCCGGTGTGTGGGGACTGTTTCGATTAGACTAAACATCTGGACCAAGCATCTGTTCCCTGCTCTAGCAGTATGTGGATGGGACTTATTTATAGTAGCAGTGATTTGTTACATCCCTCCTGCATATGTGCTGATCTGGTGTTGTGTCTGTGTTGTTATCTGGCAGCAGATGTGTCAGGGTTAGAAGCAATTCCAGTAGACTAGAGGTAACTTTATTGTTCCAATGGACATAGTTTTGAATCAGGAAGTAGACACTGAAGTACTCATAGAACATATACAAGTGAATCCGGACGCCGGGTTACTAAGTAGGCTCAGATTGATGCTCAATGTTAAAACCAGAATGATTGCAACCTGCCTACACGTCGTTTTAAAGTACAATAGACCAACACAGCTACTGTATTAGGTCAAAGCTGTGTGTTGGAAAACCTTGGTAGAGCATGGGTGGAGTGGGCATTGTAGTGCTCATTTTAATTTCCTTTCTTTTTGAGCTTCAGAAAAATGCGTATTCTCACTTAAAAGGTAGATTTAGTGTTTAGTGTTACACTATGAGGATATACTGTGAATAGATCCTCCAAGTCCTGGGCTACGTTTATACTGTACAGTTGTTTTAGTTTCTCTGTCTATTGTTTATGGTTGTTGTGTCTGTCTGTTTTTGTTGTGTCTGTCTGTCTGTTTTCTTTGTGTCTGTCTGTCTGTTGTGTCTGGGCTGCTGTCTGATGTGGCTGCAGGTGTATCCGTCTGGGTTCAGGCCTAACCCAGGAAACCTCACCTTGTTTCCCAGCAGCATCAGGACCACATCCTGCTGGGCGTAATCATGGATCTCAGTCAGCCAGGCCTGGGGTGGAGATGACAACAATTGGAGAGACATGATAAGGAAACACTCAGGATACAGAGTGGAGAGTCACTCAGGATACAGACAGGAGAGTCACTCAGGATACAGAGAGGAGAGTCACTCAGGATACAGAGAGAGCGAGAGGAGAATCACTCAGGATACAGAGAGAGAGAGGAGAGACACTCAGGATACAGACAGGAGAGTCACTCGGGATACAGCGAGAGCGAGAGGAGAATCACTCAGGATACACACACAGAGAGAGAGAGAGACACTCAGGATACAGAGTGGAGAGTCACTCAGGATACAGACAGGAGAGTCACTCAGGATACAGAGAGGAGAGTCACTCAGGATACAGAGAGGAGAGTCACTCAGGATACAGAGAGGAGAGTCACTCAGGATACAGAGAGAGAGAGAGAGACAGACACTCAGGATACAGAGAGAGAGAGAGAGACAGACACTCAGGATACAGAGAGAGAGAGGAGAGACACTCAGGATACAGAGAGAGAGAGGAGAGACACTCATGATACAGAGAGAGAGAGGAGAGACACTCAGGATACAGAGAGAGAGCCGAGAATCACTCAGGATACAGAGAGAGAGCCGAGAATCACTCAGGATACAGAGAGAGAGGAGAGACACTCAGGATACAGAGAGAGAAGAGACACTCAGGATACAGAGAGAGAGAGAAGAGACACTCAGGATACAGAGAGAGAGAGGAGAGACACTCAGGATACAGAGAGAGAGAGGAGAGACACTCAGCATACAGAGAGAGAGAGGAGAGACACTCAGCATACAGAGACAGAGCCGAGAATCACTCAGGATACAGAAAGAGAGAGGAGACACTCAGGATACAGAGAGAGAGAGAGAGAGGAGACACTCAGGATACAGAGAGAGAGAGAGAGAGGAGACACTCAGGATACAGAGAGAGAGAGAGAGGAGAGACACTTGGGATACAGAGAGGAGAGACACTCATGATACAGAGACAGAGGATAATCACTCAGGATACACAGAGAGAGAGGGGAGATTCACTCAGGGTACAGAGAGAGAGAGGAGAGACACTCAGGATACAGAGAGAGAGAGAGAGAGAGGAGAGACACTCAGGATACACAGAGAGAGAGAGGAGAGACACTCAGGATACACAGAGAGAGAGGGAGAGACACTCAGGATACAGAGAGGGAGGGAGAATCACTCAGGGTACAGAGAGAGAGGAGAGACACTCAGGATACACAGAGAGAGAGGGAGAGACACTCAGGATACAGAGAGAGAGGAGAGACACTCAGGATATACAGCGAGAGAGAGAGAGAGGAGAGACACTCTGGATATACAGAGAGAGAGAGAGAGAGAGAGGAGAGACACTCGATATACAGAGAGAGAGAGGAGAGACACTCGGGATACAGAGAGAGAGAGGAGAGACACTCGGGATACAGAGAGAGAGAGGAGAGACACTCGGGATACAGAGAGAGAGAGGAGAGACACTCGGGATACAGAGAGAGAGGAGAGACACTCAGGATACAGATAGAGAGAGAGAGAGAGAGAGAGAGGAGAGACACTCAGGATACACAGAGAGAGAGAGGAGAGACACTCAGGATACACAGAGAGAGGAGAGACACACGGGATACAGAGAGAGAGAGGAGAGACACTCAGGATACAGATAGAGAGATAGAGAGAGAGAGAGAGGAGAGACACTCAGGATACACAGAGAGAGGAGAGACACTCAGGATACAGAGAGAGAGAGGAGAGATACGGGATACAGAGAGAGAGAGGAGAGACACTCGGGATACAGAGAGAGAGGAGAGACACTCGGGATACAGAGAGAGAGAGGAGAGACACTCGGGATACAGAGAGAGAGAGGAGAGACACTCGGGATACAGAGAGAGAGAGGAGAGACACTCGGGATACAGAGAGAGAGAGGAGAGACACTCGGGATACAGAGAGAGAGAGGAGAGACACTCGGGATACAGAGAGAGAGAGGAGAGACACTCGGGATACAGAGAGAGAGAGGAGAGACACTCGGGATACAGAGAGAGAGAGAGGAGACACTCAGGATACAGAGATAGAGAGAGGAGACTCAGGATACAGAGAGAGAGAGAGGAGACACTCAGGATACAGAGAGAGAGAGGAGAGACACTCAGGATACAGAGAGAGAGAGGAGAGACACTCAGGATACAGAGAGAGAGAGAGAGGAGAGACACTCAGGATACAGAGACAGAAAGAGGAGAGACACTCGGGATACAGAGAGAGAAAGAGGAGAGACACTCGGGATACAGAGAGAGAGAGAGGAGAGACACTCGGGATACAGAGAGAGAGAGGAGAGACACTCAGGATACAGAGAGAGAGAGAGAGGAGAGACACTCAGGATACAGAGAGAGAGAGGAGGAGAGACACTCAGGATATGGAGAGAGATAGGAGAGACACTCGGGATACAGAGAGAGAGAGAGAGGAGAGACACTCAGGATACAGAGACAGAAAGAGGAGAGACACTCGGGATACAGAGAGAGAGAGAGGAGACACTCAGGATACAGAGAGAGAGAGAGGAGAGACACTCAGGATACAGAGAGAGAGAGAGGAGAGACACTCAGGATACAGAGAGAGAGCCGAGAATCACTCAGGATACAGAGAGAGAGCCGAGAATCACTCAGGATACAGAGAGAGAGGAGAGACACTCAGGATACAGAGAGAGAGAGAGGAGAGACACTCGGGATACAGAGGGAGAGAGGAGAGACACTCGGGATACAGAGAGAGAGAGGAGAGACACTCGGGATACAGAGGGAGAGAGGAGAGACACTCGGGATACAGAGAGAGAGAGGAGAGACACTCGGGATACAGAGAGAGAGAGGAGAGACACTCGGGATACAGAGAGAGAGAGGAGAGACACTCGGGATACAGAGAGAGAGAGGAGAGACACTCGGGATACAGAGAGAGAGAGGAGAGACACTCTGGATACAGAGAGAGAGAGGAGAGACACTCGGGATACAGAGAGAGAGAGGAGAGACACTCGGGATACAGAGAGAGAGAGGAGAGACACTCGGGATACAGAGAGAGAGAGGAGAGACACTCGGGATACAGAGAGAGAGAGGAGAGACACTCGGGATACAGAGAGAGAGAAGAGAGACACTCGGGATACAGAGAGAGAGAGGAGAGACACTCAGGATACAGAGAGAGAGAGAGAGGAGACACTCAGGATACAGAGAGAGAGAGAGAGGAGAGACACTCAGGATTCAGAGACAGAGAGAGGAGAGACACTCAGGATACAGAGAGAGAGAGAGGAGACACTCAGGATACAGAGACAGAGAGAGGAGAGACACTCAGGATACAGAGACAGAGGAGACACTCAGGATACAGAGAGAGAGAGAGGAGAGACACTCAGGATACAGAGACAGAAAGAGGAGAGACACTCGGGATACAGAGAGAGAGGAGAGACACTCGGGACAGAGAGAGAGAGGAGAGACACTCAGGATACAGAGAGAGAGAGGAGAGACACTCGGGATAGAGAGAGAGAGAGAGAGAGAGGAGAGACACTCAGGATACAGAGAGAGAGAGGAGAGACACTCAGGATACAGAGACAGAAAGAGGAGAGACACTCGGGATACAGAGAGAGGAGAGACACTCGGGATACAGAGAGAGAGAGGAGAGACACTCGGGATACAGAGAGAGAGAGGAGAGACACTCGGGATACACAGAGAGAGAGAGGAGAGACACTCGGGATACAGAGACAGAGAGAGGAGAGACACTCAGGATACAGAGACAGAGAGGAGAGACACTCAGGATACAGAGACAGAGAGGAGAGACACTCGGGATACAGAGGGAGAGAGGAGAGACACTCGGGATACAGAGAGAGAGAGGAGAGACACTCGGGATACAGAGAGAGAGGAGAGACACTCGGGATACAGAGAGAGAGGAGAGACACTCTGGATACAGAGAGAGAGAGGAGAGACACTCGGGATACAGAGAGAGAGAGGAGAGACACTCGGGATACAGAGAGAGAGAGGAGAGACACTCGGGATACAGAGAGAGAGAGGAGAGACACTCGGGATACAGAGAGAGAGGAGAGACACTCGGGATACAGAGAGAGAGAAGAGAGACACTCGGGATACAGAGAGAGAGAGGAGAGACACTCAGGATACAGAGAGAGAGAGAGAGGAGACACTCAGGATACAGAGAGAGAGAGAGAGGAGAGACACTCAGGATTCAGAGACAGAGAGAGGAGAGACACTCAGGATACAGAGAGAGAGAGGAGACACTCAGGATACAGAGACAGAGAGAGGAGAGACACTCAGGATACAGAGACAGAGGAGACACTCAGGATACAGAGAGAGAGAGAGGAGAGACACTCAGGATACAGAGACAGAAAGAGGAGAGACACTCGGGATACAGAGAGAGAGGAGAGACACTCGGGATACAGAGAGAGAGAGGAGAGACACTCAGGATACAGAGAGAGAGAGGAGAGACACTCGGGATACAGAGAGAGAGAGAGAGAGAGAGAGAGGAGAGACACTCAGGATATACAGAGAGAGAGAGGAGAGACACTCAGGATACAGAGACAGAAAGAGGAGAGACACTCGGGATACAGAGAGAGGAGAGACACTCGGGATACAGAGAGAGAGAGGAGAGACACTCGGGATACAGAGAGAGAGAGGAGAGACACTCGGGATACAGAGAGAGAGAGAGGAGAGACACTCGGGATACAGAGACAGAGAGAGGAGAGACACTCAGGATACAGAGACAGAGAGGAGAGACACTCAGGATACAGAGACAGAGAGGAGAGACACTCAGGATACAGAGACAGAGAGGAGACACTCGGGATACAGAGAGAGAGAAGAGAGACACTCGGGATACAGAGAGAGAGAGGAGAGACACTCAGGATACAGAGAGAGAGAGAGAGGAGACACTCAGGATACAGAGAGAGAGAGAGAGGAGAGACACTCAGGATTCAGAGACAGAGAGAGGAGAGACACTCAGGATACAGAGAGAGAGAGAGAGGAGACACTCAGGATACAGAGACAGAGAGAGGAGAGACACTCAGGATACAGAGACAGAGGAGACACTCAGGATACAGAGAGAGAGAGAGAGGAGAGACACTCAGGATACAGAGACAGAAAGAGGAGAGACACTCGGGATACAGAGAGAGAGGAGAGACACTCGGGATACAGAGAGAGAGAGGAGAGACACTCGGGATACAGAGAGAGAGAGGAGAGACACTCGGGATACAGAGAGAGAGAGAGAGAGAGAGAGGAGAGACACTCAGGATATACAGAGAGAGAGAGGAGAGACACTCAGGATACAGAGAGAGAGGAGAGACACTCAGGATACAGAGAGAAAGAGGAGAGACACTCGGGATACAGAGAGAGAGAGAGAGGAGAGACACTCAGGATACAGATACAGAGAGAGGAGAGACACTCAGGATACAGATACAGAGAGAGGAGAGACACTCAGGATACAGAGAGAGAGAGGAGAGACACTCAGGATACAGAGAGAGAGAGGAGAGACACTCAGGATACAGAGACAGAGAGGAGAGACACTCAGGATACAGAGAGAGAGAGGAGAGACACTCAGGATACAGAGACAGAGAGGAGAGACACTCAGGATACAGAGACAGAGAGAGGAGAGACACTCAGGATACAGAGAGAGAGAGAGAGGAGAGACACTCAGGATACAGAGACAGAAAGAGGAGAGACACTCGGGATACAGAGAGAGAGAGGAGAGACACTCAGGATACAGAGAGAGAGGAGAGACAGAGGGAGAGAGAGACAGAGGGAGAGTATTGGGCATAATGAGTACAGACCAAACAGCATCAGCAGTAATAAACCCCTGTAGAGACAAGGCCTGGACAAGGCATAAGGGAAATAATAAAAAGCTTAATTACACACCAGCCCATATAATTACCGTCACCTGGCAACCCAATGCCTCATCATCACAACAACAACAGTAACCCTTCTGACCACTGAGCAGCAAGAAGGCCAGGCCATATATCCATGCCATCGTTAATAGGTTTTTAAATCGACTGGGGCATAGATCCACCCCTCGCCAACATAATATCCCTCATCTCAGCTGTACTCTGTGCAGAGCACCACTATAATGATGCTTAATTGCTCCATCCCAGTGAAAAAGTCCACATTGGCTTTCTGACTGGACCGCAATCAATCCTCCTTTCTGTTAGAACATGGAGACAAGAGTCTGTTTCTCCAAGTTGAGACTCTTCTAATTAATCTGGAGATGACCTGGTGGGTGTAACGATTTAACCCCTCGGTCACATGGAGATGACCTGGTGGGTGTGTGTGTGTGTTTAGGTTTGTGTGTGAGGAATGGGAGAGACACACTGTGGTGAACCCATTAGAGACCTTACAGGGAAATGGGTGATGACATCTGGTTAACAATGGTCCATGTTGAGCACATATTAGTAGGAGAAGTTAAATAGTGACCTATCTGATAACATCTGTGTCACATACTGATGACCTGTTAGTTAGAGGCCAATAAAGTGCTCCGGGGGGATGTTTCCCCTAAGTACAGATCTAGGATCAGCTTCCTGCTATCCTAACCTGAACCATTACTGGGGAAACATGACCCTTCTACCAATAAAGTCCTCTGACGTCAGTGGTCATGTTGGGGGGAAGAGACTGTTCGATCCATCCATGCCCTCTGACAGAATAGTGATGAAGGTGAAGTCAGTGGTCATGTTGGGGGGGAAGAGACTGTTCGATCCATCCATGCCCTCTGGCAGAATAGTGATGAAGGTGAAGTCAGTGGTCATGTTGGGGGAAGAGACTGTTCAATCCATCCATGCCCTCTGGCAGAATAGTGATGAAGGTGAAGTCAGTGGTCATGTTGGGGGAAGAGACTGTTCAATCCATCCATGCCCTCTGGCAGAATAGTGATGAAGGTGAAGTCAGTGGTCATGTTGGGGGAAAGATACTGTTCAATCCATCCATGCCCTCTGGCAGAATAGTGATGAAGGTGAAGTCAGTGGTCATGTTGGGGGAAGAGACTGTTCGATCCATCCATGCCCTCTGGCAGAATAGTGATGAAGGTGAAGTCAGTGGTCATGTTGGGGGAAAGATACTGTTCAATCCATCCATGCCCTCTGGCAGAATAGTGATGAAGGTGAAGTCAGTGGTCATGTTGGGGGAAGAGACTGTTCAATCCATCCATGCCCTCTGGCAGAATAGTGATGAAGGTGAAGTCAGTGGTCATGTTGGGGGAAGAGACTGTTCAATCCATCCATGCCCTCTGACAGAATAGTGATGAAGGTGAAGTCAGTGGTCATGTTGGGGGAAGAGACTGTTCGATCCATCCATGCCCTCTGACAGAATAGTGATGAAGGTGAAGTCAGTGGTCATGTTGGGGGAAAGAGACTGTTCGATCCATCCATGCCCTCTGACAGAATAGTGATGAAGGTGAAGTCAGTGGTCATGTTGGGGGGGAAGAGACTGTTCGATCCATCCATGCCCTCTGACAGAATAGTGATGAAGGTGAAGTCAGTGGTCATGTTGGGGGAAAGAGACTGTTCGATCCATCCATGCCCTCTGGCAGAATAGTGATGAAGGTGAAGTCAGTGGTCATGTTGGGGGAAGAGACTGTTCGATCCATCCATGCCCTCTGACAGAATAGTGATGAAGGTGAAGTCAGTGGTCATGTTGGGGGAAGAGACTGTTCAATCCATCCATGCCCTCTGGCAGAATAGTGATGAAGGTGAAGTCAGTGGTCATGTTGGGGGAAGAGACTGTTCAATCCATCCATGCCCTCTGACAGAATAGTGATGAAGGTGAAGTCAGTGGTCATGTTGGGGGAAAGAGACTGTTCGATCCATCCATGCCCTCTGGCAGAATAGTGATGAAGGTGAAGTCAGTGGTCATGTTGGGGGAAGAGACTGTTCGATCCATCCATGCCCTCTGACAGAATAGTGATGAAGGTGAAGTCAGTGGTCATGTTGGGGGAAGAGACTGTTCGATCCATCCATGCCCTCTGACAGAATAGTGATGAAGGTGAAGTCAGTGGTCATGTTGGGGGAAAGAGACTGTTCGATCCATCCATGCCCTCTGGCAGAATAGTGATGAAGGTGAAGTCAGTGGTCATGTTGGGGGGGAAGAGACTGTTCGATCCATCCATGCCCTCTGACAGAATAGTGATGAAGGTGAAGTCAGTGGTCATGTTGGGGGGGAAGAGACTGTTCGATCCATCCATGCCCTCTGGCAGAATGGTGTTCCAGGCAATGCTGACACTTATCCCATCCTTTTCAAAACATCATGAATGTGCAACTAGCGAGAGAGAGGAGAGACATACTGTTTGGGAGAAGAGTGGAGAATCAGGACGTATCCTTTGCCTTAATCTGATGACACACTAGTGTGGAGTTGTCTGGACAACTTTTGTCCAACTGGAGGTGGAGTTTCCATCTTCAAAGCCTCTCATTCCCATTCAACCCTATCATCACCTCTGTAAGGCAATGCCCACATCTGATAGAATAAGGGATGAGGATGCTCTGCAGCCAAATAACCTCCAACCCATCTGCGGCATGTATACACCAGCCCATTGCCACGCCACACCATCCCCTCACCTGGATCAGCAGCAGAACTGGGTTCAACATGTTTCAAATACTTAAGATCGATTGAGCTTGCCTTGACACAATTTATCCAATGGAGTAGTCCCAAAACTCCACCCACTCCAGGCAGGCTAACGCTAACTCAAAGTGTTCTAATACTACAGCATTTGAACCCAGGTCTCAGATCAGCTCCAAACCAAGGAAGAAAGCCTGGCTCCCAGCTCTGCCAATCCAGCCACATCGAACACAATGATATCTGAGTCACAATAAAGCACATTTGCATCGGATGGCCAAACTCAAAGCAGATGCCACTGCACAACAACACTCTATGCTGTGCTGCTCTTTTTCAAATGTTGAAGGCCTGGACTTGTCTGGACTTGGTAAGCTTGCTTTGAAGTTTAATGTTGTACTGTGCCTTTAAACTGGGAAGCTAAAGGATAAAAGATACTTGACTTGATATCTAATCGAACTTCAAGGGATAGTTCAACCAAATGACATATTGGTTTCCTTACTCTGAATCCTGTTTTCTTTGTAATGTGGGTTCACTATCCCTTTAACTATCTGATGAACCTCTGAAACACATCCCACTGGGCAAAAACGGGTTGAATCAATGTTGATTCCACATCATTTCAACCCACAAATTCAATGTGATGATGTTAAATGAAAGTGGAAAACGGATTTGATTTGAAAAAAGTAATCTATGTAAGGGAATTTTGTATTTGTATTTGTATTTTTTTCACCCAACTTCGAACCAAAATACAATGACATGGTGATAATTTGGGGGGGATTTCAGGTTGAATTCACGTCATTTTACAACTCAACCAAATGTACATCAAAACTAGACGTTGAACTGACGTCTGTTCCCAGTGGGATGCCATTAGTCAGTCACTCATACAGAATAACAGTGATAAAGGTGAAGTCATTGACTCATTAGAGCACATTGGATACCATGTCAACACTTTAATGATCCTGCTGTGAGTCTGTGCATCTTTAATAGCCAACGGGTCTCTCAGACTCCAGTGGAGTTACTGACAAAACATCTCCATGGCTGTACAGGGGGGTGGGATCAGCTGATCCAAGATCTGTTTGTGTCTTGCCAACTCCTAAGGTCATTGTCATGTTTGGACACAAACAGATCTGGGACCAGGCTAACTCCTTTTGAGGAATGGAAGAGTATCTTTATGTTCCCTACTGTACTGCATCATACTCAGCGATAGCTTTGGGACAGTTTTTCACAAGTACTCTTCAATTGTCATTAGTGGTTGTACTAAATGACCCTCTAATTACACAAGATGCTTTTGTTTACATTGTAAACCGAGCTAGTCAATGTAGCTAGCTAGCTTGAGTTTCTGCTAGCTGGAAGCTTCTTGACGTCATAAATCTTAGTAAAATAGCCAGTGGTGTCTAGTGGAGGCCATATGCAACCAAAATCAACTTTATTTCTCATTATTTCAATTCATCCAATAGAATGAACCCACATCAGCCTTACATTTTTATTTGAACCTCCGCGATTCTTGAGCTTGGATGCTGCCATTGGACGTGACGCAACACGGGCAGTATAGCGGCTTGCAACACGGGCAGTATAGCGGCTTGCAACACGGGCAGTATAGCGGCTTGCAACACGGGCAGTATAGCGGCTTGCAACACGGGCAGTATAGCGGCTTGCAACACTGGCAGTATAGCGGCTTTCATTGATTTCAAAGGAAGCCTTCCCTCAACGGTCCGATGGCTGTAGTGTAGCAGCGTAGCATACCCACAATGCCCAGTTTGAACATAAAAGGGTGGTGGAAACAAGGTGTTCAATTAACGACTGAGCAAAAACCTTCTCTGGTGTTGTGAATTTCCAATTCAGCTGTAACCAGAATTAGCATGCACTTTGAAAATTCACTTTGCAAACTCCATGTGCACGTCCCTGTGCGATGGTTGAATGTTCATTTTTACATAAAAGGGCAGCATTACTCAGTGCAGCATTGTGTGAGAACATCCAGGAGAATAGGGTTTCGATGGACTGCTATTTTACATACAGAGTTGAATTCTCCCTCTCTCCCTCCCCCTCTCTCTATCCATCTCTCTTCCTCCCCATTTCTCTCCCCCTCTCACATCTTGTATTGTGTGGTTGATGGCTCTTGTAAAAGGCTTTACATTAGGCCCAACAAGGAGCACTAGCCATATTCCCATTAGTATGTCTATCAATGTGTTGTTAAGCCCAGACAGTTATTACTAACTAAATCCAGATGGTTGAATCTTCGTACACTACAGCCAGGTGTTTTCCATTACCAACCACCAAGGGAAGGCTGCTCTGTTGATGTTGTAATTTGTCAGTGTTTTATTTGTATAGTAATTGAGTGAGTTTGGGTCCCTCTGGTGTGTGTGTGTAGTGTGTAGAGGTGTAAAGTCATTAGTAACACAGGGTTGAATTGGTGAAAGACAGACATTATATTGAGTCTGAAGTATATTGAAGTCTGGCAACTTTATGCTTTATGCACTTTATTTTTTATTGCTTTTTTAAAAATCTTTACACTTTAATTGCTTTGCATGTTTAATTTATTTTCAAATGTTAATATTATATATTTTATTTACAAATACTTACGTTTTTTATATTTTTTATACAGATGTGCCTTCTTGTCTTAGTTCCTACTGTACATTCATTTCCTCACTTCCTATAATGCATGGAAAATATCACATGTAAACAACGTTCAGGTAACCTTACTGAAATTAGCTAATTGTCAGGGTCAATGTTTTTATTTAAATCAATTACTTTTACTCTACGCACTTTTTATATGAGTCCTTCCAGTAATTTTACCTCTACTTGAGTAGGGTATTTCAGTACTTTTTCCAACCCTGGTAGTGTGTAGTGTGCGCCATGCATGTGGCCATCTGTGTGTGAAAACATCTTCTAACCTCTGTAATGCCCATTTGGACAGACGATGGTCGGCTAGAAGAAGAAAACTACATGTATTATCTGTATTCAACACTCATACCTCCTCAGTCCGTTAGGAGAGAAGCCATCCCTTTGTCTGAGTGGCTTTTAGCCTCCGAGTTCACTATAGGTAATCAGATTTGTGTTTTAATGTACTCAGCGCTAATGAGGTCAGGGATGTTTAGGCAGGGCTCAGTTCATTAGGCTACAAGATAGAAGAAAACAAACTTATTGGAATACCTTGACTCATCCAATAAGAAACGCTAATATACACAACTCAGGTAATAACCCAGGAGAGAGGCACCATGGGCCAAGGAAGGGAGGGGGAGACCCTGCCTCCAGGCCACCTCTTCAGGCTAATGAATGCCCTCAGAGCCTGCCTGAGAGTACACCTTAGTCACCCAGATAAACAGGGAGGCAGATGGAGACAGAGGATGTTAGAGGGGCCATTTACTTGTGTTTACAATGTAAACCAAGGAGACATTAAAACAGTCATGTCTATGGTTGAGATCATGATTGGGGTCAATTCAATTTCTACTCAGTCAATTCAGGAAGTAAACTGAAATCTAAATGAGGAATTTCAATTTACTTCCTTAATTGACATAATTGAGTTAAACTTGAGTCGTCTTTTTGAATATTATAGAACAGAGTGATTGAGGAGGGTAGAGTGTGTAATACCCAATTCAGGACAGTGTACAAGGTCCCCCACAGTAAATGCGTTCCCCACTTATTTACATTCTACATGACCAACTGTCATTTACTCAATTGAGCACTTTGCTACTTATCGACTAGATGTGAGCACATGGATACAGACCTGAGTAATCGGTGATGGATCGACACATTTTGATTTGAATGTTGTACTATTGATTCATTCTTGCCACATTATTGCTTGGAACTTGACTGGAAAAGACACAGTGTCACATTGCTCATCGTCAACACAACTCACTCCCCATCAGGGCAACAGAGTAACAAACTAAAACAGAACTGAGTCGTTGGCTCTCCTTAACCTTGTCTGACTAGTAAAGCACTGCATTTCCCATTGGTGCACCACAGAACAGCACATCACTGCAGAACACCATGAGGGGCCTTATTCCTAACCAGACCAGTTGAGCCAGGGGTAAATAATTGTTATTCTTCAACCTGGCATCCCCAGACTTGACCAAACTGGCAACCCTGAATATGACAACCTTCATGTGTCATAGCCTGTTATTCTCAAACAAGAAAAGGTTTAATGGAATACAACTTCTCCTTCTATTGAATAGCTGAGAATCAGGACCATGGTTAGGATATACTCCAACCTGGCAACCTCGAACACAAGGACCTTCGTATCTCAGTCTCATAACAAGAAATCCAGTTTGCTGGAATAAAACCTCTCCTTCTAGATCATGAGGATCTAGAACCGGGCAACCCTGAACACAACCAACCCTCAACACAAGTATCTTTGTGTATCATAACTTGTGTATCATAAGAAATTGTTATTTTCAAACCTGGCCTCCCTAAACATTTATATAACAAGACATTTCTCCAACATGGCAACCTTGAACACACGGCCCTTCATGTCTCATAACCATTCTCCAACAATAAATCATGTTGACTGGAACACAACCTCCCCCCTCTATTCGACAGCTTGCCTATAAATGTCCTCTGGTCCCATTTTGACTTGTAATTAACCAAAACCAGTAATTAACCATTATTGAGCTGTTTACGGCAGCTTCCCCCTCGTGGGGAATTTCACCACCAACGCCACAACCATAATTCTTTCCAGGTGACATCTCATCCCCATCTATCCTGGGGAATGGTAGAACAACAACATCCTTCAGCATGTGTGGGAGGATAAAGTCACTAGTGAAATGGAAAGATACACAGAGAGATTGGATATTAATACTGTCAGGCTGGAATTTAATTCAAAAGGGCCAAAAAACTAAATATAATTGACAAATACACTATAGGAGTTGTGAAAACAAAACAAACAGATCTGGGACCAGGTTAGAGGATGAAGACAGGACAAACAGATCTGGGACCAGGCTAGAGGATGAAGACAGGACAAACAGATCTGGGACCAGGCTAGAGGATGAAGACAGGACAAACAGATCTGGGACCAGGCTAGAGGATGAAGACAGGACTAACAGATCTGGGACCAGGTTAGAAGATGAAGACAGGACAAACAGATCTGGGACCAGGCTAGAGGATGAAGACAGGACAAACAGATCTGGGACCAGGCTAGAGGATGAAGACAGGACTAACAGATCTGGGACCAGGCTAGAGGATGAAGACAGGACAAACAGATCTGGGACCAGGTTAGAGGATGAAGACAGGACAAACAGATCTGGGACCAGGTTAGAGGATGAAGACACCAGTGAAAAGAGATGCATACAGAGAGACACACAGTGGAGTTCTGCTCTCGGGCTGGAATGTAATTCAAAGCCCAGTATATGTATTCTCTAGCCTCTAGCCTGGTCCCAGATCTGTTCAGTGAGTTCAGTGTGTCAAATCGGAGGGCATGCTGTCCAGTCCTCTGGGCCGACTCTTTTCTATGTATATATCAATGATGTTGCTCTTGCTGCGGGCGATTCCCTGATCCACCTCTACGCAGACGACACCATTCTATATACTTCCGGCCGTCCTTGGACACTGTGCTATCTAACCTCCAAACGAGCTTCAATGCCATACAACACTCCTTCCGTGGCCTCCAACTGCTCTTAAACGCTAGTAAAACCAAATGCATGCTTAAAAACCGTTCGCTGCCTGCACCCGCACGCCTGACTAGCATCACCACCCTGGATGGTTCCGACCTTGAATATGTGGACATCTATAAGTACCTAGGTGTCTGGCTAGACTGTAAACTCTCCTTCCAGACTCATATCAAACATCTCCAATCGAAAATCAAATCTAGAGTCGGGCTTTCTATTCGGCAACAAAGACTCCTTCACTCACGCCGCCAAACTTACCCTAGTAAAACTGACTATCCTACCGATCCTCGACTTCGGCGATGTCATCTACAAAATTGCTTCCAACACTCTACTCAGCAAACTGGATGCAGTTTATCACAGTGCCATCCGTTTTGTCACTAAAGCACCTTATACCACCCACCACTGCGACCTGTATGCTCTAGTCGGCTGGCCCTCGCTACATATTCGTCGCCAGACCCACTGGCTCCAGGTCATCTACAAGTCCATGCTAGGTAAAGCTCCGCCTTATCTCAGTTCACTGGTCACGATGGCAACACCCATCCGTAGCACGCGCTCCAGCAGGTGTATCTCACTGATCATCCCTAAAGCCAACACCTCATTTGGCCGCCTTTCGTTCCAGTTCTCTGCTGCCTGTGACTGGAACGAATTGCAAAAATCGCTGAAGTTGGAGACTTTTATCTCCCTCACCAACTTCAAACATCTGCTATCTGAGCAGCTAACCGATCGCTGCAGCTGTACATAGTCTATCGGTAAATAGCCCACCCATTTTTACCTACCTCATCCCCATACTGTTTTAATTTATTTACTTTTCTGCTCTTTTGCACACCAATATCTCTACCTGTACATGACCATCTGATCATTTATCACTCCAGTGTTAACCTGCAAAATTGTAATTATTCGCCTACCTCCTCATGCCTTTTGCACACAATGTATATAGACTCCCTTTTTTTCCTACTGTGTTATTGACTTGTTAATTGTTTAGTCCATGTGTAACTCTGTGTTGTCTGTTCACACTGCTATGCTTGATCTTGGCCAGGTCGCAGTTGCAAATGAGAACTTGTTCTCAACTAGCCTACCTGGTTAAATAAAGGTGAAATAAAAAAATAAAATAAAAATTCCAACACCGAAGGACCAGGTATACAGGATACAGTGTAGGCAGACAGCCTGAAGGAAAACATATGAATCCTGGCTTTGGAGACAGGTCTTTGATATAAGAAGTGTTTGATATAAGAAGTGACTGGTCACCTGCTAAGGCATTTAGCACACACTGGCTACGACTAGCAGGACAGACAATGCTGCTCTGCAGAACATCCTGTGACTCAAGACAGCTCAGTTGTAATCATGACAGCTGAGGTGTAGAAGACTATAAAGCTTAAAGGAGAGAGAGAGAGAGAGAGAGAGAGAGAGAGAGAGAGAGAGAGAGAGAGAGAGAGAGAGAGAGAGAGAGAGAGAGAGAGACAGAGAGAGAGAGAGAGAGAGAGAGAGAGAGAGAGAGAGAGAGAGAGAGAGAGGAGAGAGAGAGAGAGAGAGAGAGAGAGAGAGAGAGAGAGAGAGAGAGAGAGAGAGAGAGAGAGAGAGAGAGAGAGAGAGAGAGAGAGAGAGACAGAGAGAGAGAGAGAGAGAGAGAGAGAGAGAGAGAGAGAGAGAGAGAGAGAGAGAGAGAGAGAGAGAGAGAGAGAGAGAGAGAGAGAGAGAGAGAGAGAGAGAGAGAGAGAGAGAGAGAGGAGAGAGAGAGAGAGAGAGAGAGAGAGAGAGAGAGAGAGAGAGAGAGAGAGAGAGAGAGAGAGAGAGAGAGAGAGAGAGAGAGAGAGAGAGAGAGAGAGAGAGAGAGAGGAGAGAGAGGAGAGAGAGAGAGAGAGAGAGAGAGAGAGAGAGAGAGAGAGAGAGAGAGAGAGAGAGAGAGAGAGAGAGAGAGAGAGAGAGACAGAGAGAGGAGAGAGAGAGAGAGAGAGAGAGAGAGAGAGAGAGAGAGAGACAGAGAGAGAGAGAGAGAGAGAGAGAGAGAGAGAGACAGAGAGAGAGAGAGAGAGAGAGAGAGAGAGAGAGAGAGAGAGAGAGAGAGAGAGAGAGAGAGAGAGAGAGAGAGAGAGAGAGAGACAGAGACAGAGACAGAGACAGAGAGAGAGAGAGAGACAGAGAGAGAGAGAGAGAGAGAGAAAGGGCAGAAAAGAGAGAATGATAAAGAGTGAGCGATTGAATGAGAAAACGAACAGACATTGTAATTAACCTCTCCTTTACCAGTGTTGGAACGAGGGTGTGATGACAGGCCCTAGACGGATAAGAGCCATGTGATTAACAGCCTATTAGGAAAGGAGACACAGTGGCCTGGTGAATACTAAACAACCACAGGCATTTAGAGATACGGCTAGCTGTGCTACAGCCACACAGGGATGATTTAGACAGCAAAGGGCTGTTCCACATTAGGGCCCTAAAGTGCTTTTTAAACGAGTGAAACACAAAGAGAGACAAACCTAACCAAATGTACAATGTTCTCTATTTCACCCTCCCTCTCCGCCTGTTTCTGTATTTATACAAACAAAGTGGTATATTTGTATTGCCACTGCAACAGACATTACTGTTTGAGTAAATAAGCCCCATCTCTCCAGCCTAGTGATGTCATGACCTGTGTTCTTTAACACGAAGTCAACACCAAACATACGGACAGTTCAGAGAACGTTTCTCTTTTCTTCTCCAGATGAACCTCAAAGGGTATTTTGTGAAGTCGGTTCTCATTACATTCAACAATTATCCGAAGCTAAGTCAGGACATCTCCCTCCCCTCCCTCCCGCTCCCTCTCTCTCTCTCTAGCACTCACTCTTCCACAGTGTTGACACCAATCCATTTTCCACAGCAGCTTTAACATGTTACACATCCTTTATGTCCAATTACACACCTGCTTATCAACCTGTTGGAGAGAGGAGAGACTTTTTACCAGCCGTTAGGACGGTGTAAATAATTCAACGCTCTGAATTGAGGTCCTGCTATCCAATGGTTTCCATTGAACTGAATTGACAAAAGTTAACACCTTCAGCACTGGACAGAGAATACTGATTCTCTTCATGATTAAATGAAATGTCATTTTAATAAAGTGTTATATCAGGCAGAGAGACGTTGGCAGACATATTGTTGGAGGTCAGTCTTCAAAGTCTACAGCTAGTTCACTGAGGAGAAGGTTCTTGAAGCTAACTAGTTATTCATCTTTCCTCAAGTCCTCGCTCCTTGCCTCCTTCTCAAAACACATTGGAGGAGGAGATTCCAGGTCTCTTCCCTTAGGTCTTCTCATCCAATGCATTTTGAGAAGGTGGTTAGGAGAAAGGACACAAGTAACCAAGGAAAACTGACAAACTGAGAAAGGAGTTACTCCTCCAATACCCCACAATGCACCTGGCATGCTAATGATACTCTCATTCCCAGGAGGAAATGACATGTTCGTAAGGTGCAATCTGGCCCCACCATAAGTGGTTCACCCCGCTGGCAGGAAGTGATGCGCAGGAGGGGGTTATCAGTGTGGTCCAATCAGAACAGGAGGACTCAGTTGGACCACCACAGACTATGGTTTAAGGGGATATAGGCACTCCATCATAGGGTTCAAGTCTAATTCCGGTACCATCTACGGCCAAACGCATATGCAGCCAAATGGCAAATTATTAGGTGACAGAGGGTGGCAGAGGGGGTGATCTATTTCTGGGACCCTGGCTGGCATCAACCCTCCAACAGACAAGGCAGAGGGGTAATTGAGAGATGTCATCCCATCATGGCCAATGGAATTTGTATTCATATTCTGTACACTGACTTCATAACAAGATAAACCCAAGTTATCTGACTTTGGTATGTTTTAGAAACTACTTTAGTTTCTGCTCTTAAAATGCTATAAACAAAAGTGGATAGCCACGAAATGTACACACACTCAACATGAAGGAAATTAGGCATATTATTTGTTTTAAAGTGAGTGAGACCATATTTCTCACTCTTAGCACGTTCAAAGAGGTGGAGCTGAAGAGGGGGAACAGAATGTTGGAGATGAGATGGAGTGATAATATTACAGATGGAGAGAGAGAGAGAGAAAGAGGGGGTATGTGTGTGTGTGTGTGTGTGTGTGTGTTCCGACATGCAGCAGGACTCCGGCAGAACTACGATCAGAGTGACGGATGGTTTGGATATGTGGGGCTGTGGAGGGCCACGGTCAGGGCCCAAATGACAGAGAGACCGTTGGGAAGGAGGGAGAGAGGGAGGGAGAGAAGGATGACTGGAGCTGATCTGTTAACCTCAAGCTGTGCACTGAACAGAAAAAGAAAGCGGAAGAGAGAGAGAGAAGGGTAGAGTGTGGGGGGGAGAGAGAAAAGGGTAGAGTGTGGGGGGAGAGAGAAAAGGGTAGAGTGTGGGAGAGAGAAAAGGGTAGAGTGTGGGGGAGAGTGTGGGAGAGAGAAAAGGGTAGAGTGTGGGGGAGAGAGAGTGTGGGAGAAGGGTAGAGTGTGGGGGAGAGAGAAGGGAAGGGTAGAGTGTGGGGAGAGAGAGAAGGGTAGAGTGTGGGGGAGAGAGTGGGGGAGAGAGAGAAGGGTAGAGTGTGGGAGAGAGAAAAGGGTAGAGTGTGGGAGAGAGAAAAGGGTAGAGTGTGGGGGAGAGAGAAAAGGGTAGAGTGTGGGTGAGGGGAGAGAGAGAAAAGGGTAGAGTGTGGGGGAGAGAGAGAAGGGTAGAGTGTGGGGGAGAGAGAGAAGGGTAGAGTGTGGGGGGAGAGAGAGAAGGGTAGAGTGTGGGGGAGAGAGAGAAGGGTAGAGTGTGGGGGAGAGAGAGAAGGGTAGAGTGTGGGGGAGAGAGAAAAGGGTAGAGTGTGGGGGAGAGAGAGAGAGAAAGTGTGGGGGGAGAGAAAAGGGTAGAGTGTGGGGGAGAGAGAAAAGGGTAGAGTGTGGGGAGAGAGAGAAAAGGGTAGTGTGGGGGGAGAGAGAAAAGGGTAGAGTGTGGGGGAGAGAGAAAAGGGTAGAGTGTGGGGGGAGAGAGAAAAGGGTAGAGTGTGTGGGGGAGAGAGAAAAGGGTAGAGTGTGGGGGAGAGAGAGAAGGGTAGAGTGTGGGGAGAGAGAGAAGGGTAGAGTGTGGGGAGAGAAAAGGGTAGAGTGTGGGGGAGAGAGAGAAAAGGGTAGAGTGTGGGGGAGAGAGAGAAAAGGGTAGTGTGGGGGAGAGAGAGAAAAGGGTAGTGTGGGGGGAGAGAGAAAAGGGTAGAGTGTGGGGGGAGAGAGAGAAGGGTAGAGTGTGGAGGAGAGAGAGAAGGGTAGAGTGTGGGGGGGAGAGAGAGAAGGGGAAAGGGTGGGGGGAGAGAGAGAAGGGGAAAGGGTGGGGGAGAGAAGGGGAAAGGGTGGGGGGAGAGAAATTAGAAAAAAGAGAGAGAGCTAGCAAAATAGAGAGACTGAAGGGGAAAGAGAAGGTGAGACAGTTAGATGCAGAAAGGAGGAGAAAGAGAGAGAAAGACAGAAAGAGAAAAGAGGATGATTGAAAAGGTGAGAAATGGGTGTTTTGTGGCATGTTGTGAACCTGACAGGGGTGTGTCGTGGAGTGACAGGTGGGAGAACGTGAGGGCACTGCAGATACCATGTTTGTTGTTGTTTGTCCTACTTTGCTTTGATGGGAGGGCAGGGTGACAATATCCCGGGTTTTGCCACTGGTTACAGCAACCATCTTGCAACCTTTAATTGATTGTACAGTACAGAGCCATAAGACATTGCTGTGTTACTCAGTGTTATACGGCATCATACCAAACTCCCAGATGTTTGTGCCACACTGTTGTGTAAGTCTCTGAGGGGATTTCCCCTGGCTGACTGACAGTGCTGTTCTGCCTGCTTTTTGATCATCTAAGTTTCTTCATAAACAGACAGCACTGTGTAACATGATCGACTGTGGAACATGATCGTGGAACATGATCGACATGAAAGCTAGGATAAACCTAGCGAAGAAAAGAAAGTTACTTGTTGAGATTACCATGTTTCAGGACATGCTGTTAGTGCTGGTGTATAAGTACTCTCTACTGCACCTGTATTCTCTCACACACGCACACACACGCACACACACACGGTAAACAGTAACTGCTGGTAAACTGTAGCTCATGGTAAACTGTAGCTCATGGTAAACAGTAGCTCATGGTAGACAGTATCTCAGCAGAATGACTGAATGCTCAGTGGAATCAGCCGGAATCACTACATTACACTACAAACTATACAAATAGGAAGTAAAGACACATCTAATGACATGTATTCACCTGCCTACAGAAAAAACCTGTAACACAAAACAAAAACTGAAAACAACAAAGTCATCTCCCTCATTGTCTAATTTCTCTGGCCAGGGGCGGCAGCGGAACAAAAGCTATTATCATGTTCATAAAAAAAGAGCTGGCTGATGCTTGAATCTGCTGAGAGGGAGGAGAGTGGAGTCTGCCTTTGACTGAAGTGTTTATGAAGAGTGATGGGAGCTGTCATAGTGTGTGTGTGTGTGTGTGTGTGTGTGACTGTACAGGCTCTCTCATGTCTCCTCTCCTCTCTTGAGGCAGTATCCAATCAGCAGTCTAGGACAAGTTTAACGAAATCCATCCCAACTTCACTTCTCAGAGGGAAAAGTCCCTGTGGGTGACTGATATTATCAGCAGTTTGCTTGAACACCACACTGCTCCAGCATTTTTTCCTAGGTCAAATAGGTTAGAGTAGACCCACTATTAATGGTCTTCAGAGCCACATTAAATCGACTCACGGGATATATTCAGCTCGTGGGTCGCAGGTTTGAGATCCAATCAGCAAGTCATTGGCCTCCTAGTGAAGTGAAACTGAAAACCAATCCCCTCCCTCCCGCCCGCTCTCTCCCCCTGCTCCCTCTCCCCCCTGCTCACTTTCTCTCCCCTTGCTCCTTCTCCTCTGCTCCCTCTCCCCCTGCTCCCCCTCACTCCCCTGCTCCCTTTCTCTCTCGCTCCCTCTGCACCCTCTCTCTCTGCTCTCTCTCTCCCCCTGCTCCCTCTCTCTCTCTCCCCCTGCTCCCTCTCCCCCCCCCTGCTCCCTCTCTCTCTCTCTCCCCCTGCTCCCTCTCTCTCTCTCTCCCCCTGCTCCCTCTCTCTCCCCCTGCTCCCTCTCTCTCTCCCCCTCCTCCCTCTCCCTCTCCCCCTCCTCCCTCTCCCCCTGCTCCATCTCTCTATCTCAGGGATAAAGTGAATGTGCTGATGCAGCTAGAGTAAGAAGAGAATGTAACTATCTCCATGCTGATGCCCTGAGGCAGTACTCAATAACTCTCCCAACCTTCCCACTTTAGTATCATTCTGCTTGGCCCATCCAAACTATCTGGTCATGGCTCCTTGATGAAGACAAAAAGACAGGTTAGAAAAATATATATATATATTTTCATAGTTGTGGAGGAGAAACCACTCCAGAGACAAGCATTAGGAAAGTTGAACTTGTCAAAGAGAGGAATAGACCTTGAACAGTAGATGAGAGAGACCATACAGACCATTTAAAATGCCTCTATTCTTTTGAAACTCTTGTTGTGAAAAAGAGAGAGAGAAACAGAGACCAAGAGAGAGAGGGCAAGATGTATTCCTCTGCTTAGAGACAGCCTTGACAGAGCAACAGAAGGTCTAGCATCCTGTTCACGTTGCATGCCTTTTAGAACCTAAACAAGTAAAAAGCTATGCAGAGCACAGTATAACCCCAACGTCTCACTATCGCCCCAACCTCACAGAGGAGACTACAAAGGACCAGGCTGACTTAAAATAGACTTAACGTGGGATCAAGGAGTGATCAAGACCAACCTCATCACAGAGAGAAATAGGGGAAGAGAGAGAGAGCTAATGAGAGAGAAATATAAAGGGGGAGTGATTCGACAAAGGGGTGAGGAGGAAGATAGAGGGGGGGTAGAAAGGTAGAGGGAAAGTGATTCTGTAAGAGGGGGATGAAGAGGGAAGAGAGAAAGAAAGAAATATATAATGTAGGTAGATATGGGAGGGGTTGGATTTAGCTTAGCTATTCATTGCTTCCTCTCCTCTCCTCCTTCTTAAAATTCCACACATTCCACATTGGTTGTAATCAATTAACAATCAGTGCACCAAACACACTGCCGCCTGTCCCCAGGCATGCTATCACACGTGGCATGATCTCTACACCCCCTCATGTCGGTGTCAGCCCCTCAGTGGCATGCTATCACACGTGGCATGATCTCTACACCCCCTCATGTCGGTGTCAGCCCCTCAGTGGCATGCCTCAGTGGCATGCTATCACACGTGGCATGATCTCTACACCCCCTCATGTCGGTGTCAGCTCCTCAGTGGCATGCTATCACACGTAGCATGATCTCTACACCCCCTCATGTCGGTGTCAGCCCCTCAGTGGCATGCTATCACACGTGGCATGATCTCTACACCCCCTCATGTCGGTGTCAGCTCCTCAGTGGCATGCTATCACACGTAGCATGATCTCTACACCCCCTCATGTCGGTGTCAGCCCCTCAGTGGCATGCTATCACACGTGGCATGATCTCTACACCCCCCATGTCGGTGTCAGGCCCTCAGTGGCATGCTATCACACGTAGCATGATCTCTACACCCCCTCATGTCGGTGTCAGCTCCTCAGTGGCATGCTATCACACGTAGCATGATCTCTACACCCCCTCATGTCGGTGTCAGCTCCTCAGTGGCATGCTATCACACGTAGCATGATCTCTACACCCCCTCATGTCAGTGGCATGCGTCCTCTTCATGGGCCTAATTGAAGCAGGTGTAAATAAAAAAGTCCTGCATCAGCGCCTGTTATGAGCTACACACACTGACAGTGATGGGCAATTATACTGCAGGAATGTATTCAGTTCACAAAGCCTTATGGTTGCATCCCACATGAAACCCTATTCTCTACATAGTGCACTACTTCTGACCAGAGCCCCATGGGTCCTGGTCAAAAGTAGTGCGCTACATAGGGTATAGGGTGTCATTTGGGACAAAAGCTATGTCCTTGGTAGAGCACGAGACGCGTTATTACGGTGAATAGGTTTTTCCCCTAATAGGGAATGTATTCATACAAAGTTGGAAACTAATATTTGAAAGTTTTCACGCATTTTCACGCAATGCCAAATGTTGAATATTTTTAAATATGTCAGTTCAGTGTCTCTCCAAGTAAGTTGGTTGAATAAAGTGTACCTGGTTAAAGACCTTTAAGTTTGAGCTTACCTAGACTGATGTCTGGTAACAGTTTACTGTAGCTCCCACTCATAAAGTGGACCTGGTTAAAGACCTTTAAGTTTGAGCTTACCTAGACTGATGTCTGGTAACAGTTTACTGTAGCTCCCACTCATAAAGTGGACCTGGTTAAAGACCTTTAAGTTTGAGCTTACCTAGACTGATGTCTGGTAACAGTTTACTGTAGCTCCCACTCATAAAGTGGACCTGGTTAAAGACCTTTAAGTTTGAGCTTACCTAGACTGATGTCTGGTAACAGTTTACTGTAGCTCCCTCTCATAAAGTGGACCTGGTTAAAGACCTTGAAGTTTGAGCTTACCTAGACTGATGTCTGGTAACAGTTTACTGTAGCTCCCACTCATAAAGTGGACCTGGTTAAAGACCTTTAAGTTTGAGCTTACCTAGACTGATGTCTGGTAACAGTTTACTGTAGCTCCCACTCATAAAGTGGACCTGGTTAAAGACCTTTAAGTTTGAGCTTACCTAGACTGATGTCTGGTAACAGTTTACTGTAGCTCCCACTCATAAAGTGGACCTGGTTAAAGACCTTTAAGTTTGAGCTTACCTAGACTGATGTCTGGTAACAGTTTACTGTAGCTCCCACTCATAAAGTGGACCTGGTTAAAGACCTTTAAGTTTGAGCTTACCTAGACTGATGTCTGGTAACAGTTTACTGTAGCTCCCACTCATAAAGTGGACCTGGTTAAAGACCTTTAAGTTTGAGCTTACCTAGACTGATGTCTGGTAACAGTTTACTGTAGCTCCCACTCATAAAGTGGACCTGGTTAAAGACCTTTAAGTTTGAGCTTACCTAGACTGATGTCTGGTAACAGTTTACTGTAGCTCCCACTCATAAAGTGGACCTGGTTAAAGACCTTTAAGTTTGAGCTTACCTAGACTGATGTCTGGTAACAGTTTACTGTAGCTCCCTCTCATAAAGTGGACCTGGTTAAAGACCTTTAAGTTTGAGCTTACCTAGACTGATGTCTGGTAACAGTTTACTGTAGCTCCCTCTCATAAAGTGGACCTGGTTAAAGACCTTTAAGTTTGAGCTTACCTAGACTGATGTCTGGTAACAGTTTACTGTAGCTCCCACTCATAAAGTGGACCTGGTTAAAGACCTTTAAGTTTGAGCTTACCTAGACTGATGTCTGGTAACAGTTTACTGTAGCTCCCACTCATAAAGTGCATTTTGTTATGCACTGTAGTGCTGTAAATTATGTACGGAAATATGTGCTCCTCCTTCTCTGAGACACACATATGGTTATTTCAAATGGTTATTTAGCAACGTCTGGCTGCAAATATTGACATAATAGCAATCATATCGAAGTAAACTTGGAGTCACGCGATGACATGTTCTGTGTGGTCCTCCCACTACGTCTCGTCTGGAAATCGTAGTTTATTAAGCTACAGATGAAATAAGTTATGATGAACTTGCAAGGTGATGAACTTGATGCTCCTTTCCAATACATATTAAGGGTGTTATTCTGGTGACATGATAGATATCCCCCTCAAAACTCTCTCTCTCTCTCCACTGTAAGCAAACACATTACGAGACTGATAGATCATTTTGAGGGGGATATTTTATCGTGCCAAGAGTGTTTACCAAGGGTACACGATGAGGAAGGAAACAGCTGTACAGTACAATGACCAGTCAGTACCCAGAACTTTGTCTTGACTTCTGAATATTCACCCCTCATCATTATACAAGACAAAATAAAACTTTATTGGCAACAACGGTAGGTACATTACTGAGCAAATCGAAGAGATAACTGCCAGACTGACCTCGGATTACAACAATGCTCACCATTCAACTTCCCTCTGCTGGGCTGGAATACAGTCCTAAACACATACTGAGGGGACAGGACAGATGCAACTTTCTGTCTTCTGGAATTATTGTGAAACCTTCATTGGCACTGTTGGCACAGTCCAAGGCATATTCAAAAAACAACATTTTATATAGATAGCACCTAGATATTTTCAGGCAGTCTGCTTCTCATCACAGCTTTCCTTGGTGAGAGATATTAAGCAAATTAGAGGTCGACCGATTATGATTTTTCAACGCCGATACTGTTTATTGGAGGACCAAAAAAAAGCCGATACCGATTAAAATCGGCCGATTTTTATAGCTGTAAATTAGTAATAATGACAATTACAACAATACTGAATGAACACTTTTATTTTAACTTAAGATAATACATCAATAAAATCAATTCAGTCTCAAATAAATAATGAAACATGTTAAATTTGGTTTAAATAATGCAAAAACAAAGTGTTGAAGAAGAAAGTAAAAGTGCAATATGTGTAAAAAAGCTCAAGTTTAAGTTCCTTGCTCAGAACATGAGAACATATGAAAGCCGGTGGTTCCTTTTAACATGAGTCTTCAATATTCCCAGTTAAGAAGTTTTAGGTTGTAGTTATTATAGGAATTATGACGCGTCGACTATTTCTCTCTATACCATTTGTATTTCATATACCTTTGACTATTGGATGTTCTTATAGGCACCATAGTATTGCCAGCCTAATAACTGGAGTTGATAGGCTTGAAGTCATAAACAGCACTGTGCTTCAAGCGTTGCTAAGAGCTGCTGGCAAATGCAGGAAAGTGCTGTTTGAATGAATGCTTGCGAGCCTGCTGCTGCCTACCACCGCTCAGTCAGACTGCTCTATCAAATATCAAATCATAGACTTAATTATAATATAATAAACACACAGAAATACGAGCCCTAGGTCATTAATATGGTCAAATCCGGGAAATTATCATTTAGAAAACAAAACGTTAATTCTTTTAGTGAAATACGGAATTGTTACATATTTTATCAAACGGGTGGCAATGCTAAATCTAAATATTGCTGTTACATTGCACAACCTTCAATGTTATGTCATAATTATGTACAATTCTGGCAAATTAATTATGGTCTTTGTTAGGAAGAAATGGTCTTCACACAGTTCGCAACGAGCCAGGCGGACCAAACTGCTGCATATACCCTGACTCTGGTTGCACTGAACGCAAGAGAAGTGACAATTTCCCTAGTTATTATTGCCTGCTAACATGAATTTCTTTTAACTAAATATGCAGGTTTAAAAATATATAGTTGTCTATTGATTTTAAGAAAGGCATTGATTATGCTTTTTTCGCGAATGCACTTTTGTTATATCATCACCCCTTTGGCGAAGTAGGCTGTGATTCGATGATAAATTAACAGGCACCGCATTGATTATATGCAAGGCAGGACAAGCTAGTTAAACTAGTAATATCATCAACCATGTGTAGTTAACTAGTGATTATGTTAAGATTGTTTTTATAAGATAAGTTTAATGCTAGCTAGCAACTTACCTTGGCTCCTTGCTGCACTCGCGTAACAGGTGGTCACCCTGCCAAGCAGTCTCCTCGTGGATTGCAAAAATGCCGATTACCAATTGTTATGAAAACTTGAAAATCGGTCCTAATTAATTGTCCTTGCCGATTAATTGGTCGACCTCTAATGCAAATGCCAAAATGGGTGTAACCTTCACCACCCTGCTGCTCTCACCAATCACTGGCTCACTAAGCAGACAAAGTGCTACACTCTCAGTGATCGTCCCAACCTGGAAACACACTCAGCTGGGTCCACATGCTAGTTCATCCCTCACACAAAATCAAATTGAGCTGGTGAATAAAATCAAGTGACATCTTATGAGGCGTCTCCAGACACCCTGTGTGTGTGTGTATGAAGTGCCATGTTTCACCCCGAGGCTGACGTAAAGGGAAATGGAACTATCTACAGGAGGAACTGTTAGTCATCAATTCTCTGTGACAACCCTTTTGGGATTGTACCTCTCTCTGTCCATGCAATCAATCAATCACAGTCAAGGACATGCAATCATAAGAAGAGGCTATGGAACAGACATGCTAATGACTGTTGGAGCCGGATGTTCTAATCTATAGAATCTATAGTGGATCCTTAACTATTATGTTGATAAGTGACACGGTAATGAGCACCGGACGCAGACATCAACGTGTTACAGTGTTGGGTAATGACACGTCATTCTATGAAATCTGTGTCTCAGTGCTTTGATTTGCCCACAAGCATTATGATGCTAATTCTCAAACAGTTTACGATCCACCGTCTCCTCAACATCTATTTCCACATGTCTTTTTGACAGGACTCTACCTCCATAAATCAGGGGGAACACTGTAACTGGATATACAGCACATCATTAACCTATTACATAACACAAACAGAGCCTGGAATGGTGAGAAATGCACAGACCAACATCTATTCAATTCTCCTGGAAGCCTCTATTACTCTGTTAGACAGACTAACACTGTTCACTCTGAAACAGCAGGTGGGCATCTGACAAGGTGGCCTGACATTTAAATAAGTGTGCAGAGAAACATGCAGTATTTTAAACTTGAAGGTAGCCCCATGGCCCCCGGGGCACTGTGAGAATGAAGGAAACCTTAGAACAAAAGGTTTCAATTCTGCTGCTGTTACCTTCAGTGGTCTCTCCTCTGCCTGAAGAGTGTGCACACATGCAGGCAGGTGCAAGCACACAAACAGACGCAGATAAACACACAGTCACACAGCCTCAGTGCAGATAGAACATCTGGAGGGTGAACAGTGCTGATTGAAATTGCACAAGACGAAACGTGCAGTTTATTCCGATTGAGTATTCCCAATTCAATTTGGAGACATTGATTGGTCATGTGGTTCTAAAGCAGAGTGGCGTTGGTGCTGTGAGCAGGGCAGATACCTGGATCAATGCCAGGTCACTGCACAGCCACCGCTCAACGCACCCTGGGGGAAGAAACTCCAAATGAAAAGCTGGACAGAACAACATTAGGCTCAGTAGCTCTTTTTCTTTATGGCTGAACACAATCACAGATGGGTTTACTGTAAAAACAAAACAGAATAACTAGTGTTAGGTAAACTCCCCGAACAGGTAGATGTTTCCAGCCTTGAGAATAAGCCCTGTGTTCATAGGAAGGAAGCTAGTTGGACAACAAAGATAATGCATAGACATTACTATAGCTGGTTGGTTGATATTCCAGCCTGTAACGGCCCTTACTGGACCAGCCTCATCAACAGAACTACTGTACACCATTACATATAGGAATAGGACCACTGACAGTGGACTACATTTTACAGCAGCAAAGAGACAAATGGACTCTTATTCAGGATTGGATTATTATCTTGTTCCACACACAACCTTACTGACTCGATTAAAAACTGTACAATTGGTTCCATACATATCTCAGATCATGCATGAATTACTTTGGACATGCTTGTTTATATAACCCTAGATGTTCCTCCTTCAAACCTGTCTACTGATCTAAAAACATTTATTCCTCTGCTGATGGGTCACTGAGGGGTTCTTCCCATTAAAATGTCTGAAAGTGACGAATTTGTCCTCTGGTCAGTCCAATAAGGAAAACAATCCTGATTTATAGCAGCACTGACCACAGTACCTAGCGATACGTCTCTGTGGGTCCAACCAGGGATGTAGTGAAGGGTAAACGCAGGTCAACGCTGTATATTTTGCTTGACCCCTTCTTCTAACCTTGAAGAAAAGCTCTTGACTAAAGAATGTATAACATCCATTTAGACACTGGAATGATGCTGGAGATCATGAATATGATGTTAAAAAATGGGCAAAGTGCCCTTCTAAAGGAATTTTAGCAATACCACTTGCTTAGGGATGGATCGACATTTACAGAACGGTTACCTGGAGGAAAATGGGAGAGGGTCATGTTTTTCATTTTCAGTCAAGGGAAGGGTTTAGTATTATTATTTTTAATCTAGTCCAGGGGAGGGTCATGTAATTTGTAATTGATGAAATGTGAATATTTCTCAGTGTTTTAGAATAAGTTGCTTATCAGGCTGTATATCAATGTGTGCCTGATGCCGCCCCTCATCTCTGATTCTCCGCTGCGCTCGCAACATTATGTGACCCTAAAGGCTATTCAGTGTGGTCTCAATCAAATGATCCATAAGCTATAACATACCCGGGACAGACGTGACTCTGATACATATAGCCCAGGAGACAAAAAGTACACTTTGCTTGGGAAGTCATCACTCGTTGGGTTAAGCCACGGAAGAAGAGTAGCCAGCAGTTAAAGCTTACATTTTTCTGCGTCGGTAGGCCTACTCTGTCTGGGGTGGCGCTCAGGTTCCTGACCATGTCTCAGATTGAATTGTTTACAAACAGGGACAGTGTCGTTGCAAACAAGACACGCTGATTTGGCATTGGAGAAATATGATAAGATGAACACCTAAGCCTCTCTCTCTGTCCATTCTTAGTCCGTAATTTCATTAATTTGTGTGGTATAAAACAAATATTCTGCTAATATGTGAAATGACATAGAATTGCATGGAATGTTTATGAAAGGCAATTTTTTTCTTGGACCTGCAAATACGATGATAGATTCATGCAACCTTTTTACGATAAAGGTGAGCTTTCCAAAGTGTATTCATGGATGCGAAGGGAAGCCAGACTTCCAAATATTTCACCAATTAAAAAACAAATTTAAAAAAATCCTTTATCTTTCCGCTCTCTGGGTTTTCAGAATTTTCCATCAGTTCGCCAGTGGCTGAATCTCACCTGAGAAATCATAGGGAAACAGCGCCCCTCTGTCTCAATATGTGTAGCCCATGTATCTGATGCTGTCTGGAACAAAAGAGTATGACATGTTGCCGCTGTAGCATTTGATTGATTAATGCCAGGATGCATTTGGCCTCCCTTGACAAAACAATTATATGGAAGAAGTTTGAACCCCCAAGACTCTTCCTAAAGATGGCCGCCAGACCAAACAGAGCAGTCGGGGGAGAAGGGTCTTGGTCAGGGAGGTGACGAAGAACCAGATGGTCACTCTGACAGAGATCCAGAGTTCCTCTGTGGAAATGGGAGAACCTTCGAGAAGGACAACCATCTCTGCAGCAGTCCACCAATTAGGCCTTTATGGTAGAATAGCCAGACGGAAGCCACTCCTTAGTAAAAGGCACATGACAACCCGCTTGGAGTTTGCCAAAAGGCACCTAAAGGACACTCAGACCATGAGAAACAAGATTCTCTGGTCTGATGAAACCAAGTTTGAACTCCTTGGCCTGAATGCCAAGCGTCACGTCTGAAGGAAACCTGGCACAATCCCTACGGTGAAGCATGTTGGTGGCTGCATCATGCTGTGGGAATGTTTTTCAGCTGCAAGGACTGGGAGACTAGTCAGGATGGAGGGAAAGATGAACGGAGCGAAGTACAAAGAGATCCTTGATGAAAACCTGCTCCAGAGTGCTCAGGAGAATTGGAGAAATTTTCCAAACACAGGTGTACCAACCTTGTAGCGTCATACCCAAGAAGAATTGAGGCTTTAATCCCTGCGAAAAGGTGCTTCAACAAAGTACTGAGTAAAAGTTCTGAATACTTATGCAAATGTAATATTTCAGTTTATGTCTAAAAACCAGTTTTTGCTTTTGCTTTTCATTATGTGGTACTGTGTGTAAATTGATGAGGAAAAGCCTTATTCCATTTTAGAATAAGGTTGTAACAAAACAAAATGTGAAAAAAGTCAAGGTGTCTGAATACTTTCCGAATGCTCTCTATGGCCACTGGCCTGAGATGATTGAAGTTCAATATGTAGCCTAGTAGGCTGACGTTAACCAGCTAGCTAACCTAGCTGGTTCATTGTTGCCCATGCGAGGAAGTTAGGCTACCTAGCTAAAATGTTTGCTAGCCTATGAAAACTAAAACTAAAAGTGTACAGAGCCATAGACCGTTTTGCCAACATGAAAGGAGGACGGCATTGGCGTTCAAATAGTCTACAAGTAGGGTTTAGTCCCCCCCCCAAAAAATGTACTTGCGAACGCACTCGCACAGAAATCAATATTTGCTTTGTGGACTTCACCTGACAGACGTTTCTCTCCGGTTTTGTGATGAAACAAACGTATGTGTAGTTGAATTTATTCCGCCACTGTGACTGTTGTCTTTTTGTTGTCATGGCCTTATTGTATATCACGGTGGCGTATAAATGAGCATCACAACATAGGGTGAAATATGGATGCTTTACTGGCTTGGCTTCCTCAGTGATTTACCCATTTTACCTACCGTCTTTCCCCCCCTACTCTTGTCCACGGTGGTCTGCGAACCCACAACCTTCTGTCCTGCAGCCCTGTACACTAGAAAATAATATCTAAATTCCTGCGTTGCCATGTAATGGTTACAAAACAAAGGACAGTTTCCAAAACTGCATATCTAAGGCTCTAGTCTGTCCAAGAAGTGAGGGTGAACGGTAGACATGTTCTCTGCTATCCACATTGTTTGAATTATTATTAGTTGCATACAGGAAGGTCACTTGTTTTTTATCAAGTGTTCCGGGATTTGTCAAGTGTTCAGGGAGGGTTTAGGTCAGATATATATTGCTGAATTTTCATTTCAGGGAGGTCCGGTATTCTCCATGTAATCCTTATTATAAATAACATCCACTCCCTTACAGTTTAAAGTCAGTTCGTTTTGAAGGACACCGTGCATGATCAGTAGCTCTCCCACGGGCCATTCTCAGTCTCCTGTGGTTCTGATGTGTGTGCCTCTCCAATGTCATCTGGGGCTAGACTGAATAATGGCAGGGGGGGCGATAGAGGGTTAGGGGGATAGAGGATCGAATGATTGGCCCACCCGATTCTCGCTCCTTCCTCAGCCTGTTTTTGGCATTCATCACCATTAGCATTAATTAACATGTATTAGCTCTCGTTATGGTCGTTAGGCAGCGGAGCACCGCTGGGCATCTGCAGCCCGTCAGTGTGTCACCACAGCTGTAATCTTCAGTGACTGAATGAGGATGCCAAGGCAAGAGAGATGAGAGGAGGAGAAGACAGGAGAGGAGAGGGAAGATGGGAGAGGGAGGGGATCTGAAAAGAGGATATGGAAAGAGAGGAGAGGAAGAGTGAAGAGAAAAGAAAAAGAGGAGAGGTGAGTAGAGAAGAAGGGAGAGGAGAGATGGAATGGCTTCTCTCTCGCTCTCATTTCCAGTGGTAGTGACAGTAATTGAGGGTGAGACACAGCTGCCTCTCCAGGAGAACCTGGCTTTATAGTCCTCATATCTGGGCAGATGGCCAAACCATATTTCTCTCCTTGAAGTGAGTGGCAATAATAAGAACAATTCTCTCTTTATCCCTCTGTCCCCTCTTCTCTAAATCCCTTCTTCTAAACGACTCATCTCCCATGGCTGTTGAGAATGACCACCCCCTCAGTTTTATAGGAAGACAACTTTGTGGAAACAACACCAGGTTGTTTGGCACATCATTCTGGACACAGACATCTGATCCTGTGTTGCTCAGTTGGTAAGAGTGTGGCACTAGCAACACCAGGGTTGTGGGTTTGATTCCTGGTGGGATCACATACGTATACTAACATGTATGAAGTCTGTGGGTAAGTTTGTATAAAAGCTTCTGCTAAATAACCTCTCCCTTTTTATATAGTGGGAAAAGAATGCTTTAGATGAATAATATATGCAGGATGTAAACGACTTGCAGATGTCATTGATAACATACCCATAGCACTGAAAGCATTGGAAGTCTTGCTCTAACAAATGAGGCAATCCTACCCTTCAACACAACAAAACAACGGTTACAGTAGGGTACAGTTAAATCACTGTAATACATAGATGTCACACTCTTAGAAACAGAGGTGCTATCTAGAACCTAAAACAGTTATTCAGCTGTCCCCATAGAAGAACCCTTTGAAAAATTATTTTGGTTCCAGGAAGAACCCTTTTGGTTCAAGGTAGAACCCTTTTGGGTTCCATGTTAAACCCTTTCCACTGACGGTTCTACATGGAAGCTCTACATGGAACCATAAAGGGTTATTCTATGGGGACAGCCGAATAACCTTTTTGGAACCCTTTTTTCTAAGAGTGTAGTTCTAAAGAAGTGAGTAATGGGCTTGTAATGTCTGTCAGAAAATGGGTGAAGCATGAGCCTGCTGTAATCACACCATATGTGGATCTCTCTCTCCTCTCTTACACCCTCTACCCTCTCTCATCCCTCCCCTTCATCCTCTCACTCTCTTGCTTCCCAACTCTCTGCACTTCTCTTACTTTCATCTCTATTCCACTCCATTCCTTTATTCACTTCTTCACTTTCAGGGCTCAGCCTATGGTTCTGCCCTGACACAAGTTCACACATTGTAGAAATGATAGAATTGTTAACATTTCTTCCCATGTTCCATTCTAAACACCCTTTCACAACGCTTGGAGAAAATGTTGGTATGGAGTCATAAAAATAAGGAATTTTGGCATTATGGCATTGGCATTATGAACCAAATTGCCTTCCCATGTAAGTTAGCAAGAAAGCCCTTTGAAGAAGAGTCCTTTAATGAAGCTATAGCAAGTGATGGCACAAACAGAGGCATGGGACACTACAGAAATACAAGCAGCACACAAGCCTATAAAACCCATCTTATAGTAGTCCTTTTGACCAGTAAGATCCCACTGGTATGAACTATACAATCCTTCATATCTAATTCACACTGGGGTTGCAAAATGACTCTTTCCCAAAATGTCCAGTCTTCCCAGGAGTCCTGGTTGAAACATTCCTGGAATCAGGATAATCCTCCTACCTGGAATTCTGTAAAACCTGGGAATTGTGGGAAAAATACCGACATTTTAGAAACCTACTTCATACACCAGAAAAACGGGACTTGGATTGCAATGCAATAAATCACATAACTCATAGATAATGAATGTCTTCTTTGTGAGTGGTTGGGTAATTCTTATCTATGCCATTCTTCATCCTGTTATCTGGGACCAGTGTTCCTGCTGTTGCTGCCAGGAGGAGGCCAAACCATTCTTCATCCTGTTATCTGGGACCAGTGTTCCTGCTGTTGCTGCCAGGAGGAGGCCAAACCATTCTTCATCCTGTTATCTGGGACCAGTGTTCCTGCTGTTGCTGCCAGGAGGAGGCCAAACCATTCTTCATCCTGTTATCTGGGACCAGTGTTCCTGCTGTTGCTGCCAGGAGGAGGCCAAACCATTCTTCATCCTGTTATCTGGGACCAGTGTTCCTGCTGTTGCTGCCAGGAGGAGGCCAAACCATTCTTCATCCTGTTATCTGGGACCAGTGTTCCTGCTGTTGCTGCCAGGAGGAGGCCAAACCATTCTTCATCCTGTTATCTGGGACCAGTGTTCCTGCTGTTGCTGCCAGGAGGAGGCCAAACCATTCTTCATCCTGTTATCTGGGACCAGTGTTCCTGCTGTTGCTGCCAGGAGGCCAAACCATTCTTCATCCTGTTATCTGGGACCAGTGTTCCTGCTGTTGCTGCCAGGAGGAGGCCAAACCATTCTTCATCCTGTTATCTGGGACCAGTGTTCCTGCTGTTGCTGCCAGGAGGAGGCCAAACCATTCTTCATCCTGTTATCTGGGACCAGTGTTCCTGCTGTTGCTGCCAGGAGGAGGCCAAACCATTCTTCATCCTGTTATCTGGGACCAGTGTTCCTGCTGTTGCTGCCAGGAGGAGGCCAAACCATTCTTCATCCTGTTATCTGGGACCAGTGTTCCTGCTGTTGCTGCCAGGAGGCCAAACCATTCTTCATCCTGTTATCTGGGACCAGTGTTCCTGCTGTTGCTGCCAGGAGGAGGCCAAACCATTCTTCATCCTGTTATCTGGGACCAGTGTTCCTGCTGTTGCTGCCAGGAGGAGGCCAAACCATTCTTCATCCTGTTATCTGGGACCAGTGTTCCTGCTGTTGCTGCCAGGAGGCCAAACCATTCTTCATCCAGAGCTAACAGACATATCTTGGCTACAGCCATCCCATCCTGCTCATTGTGTTCAGTTTCATCTTGCTCATTGTGTTCACCCCATCCTGCTCATTGTGTTCAGTTTCATCTAAGTTGAATACATTAGTTGAAAACAGGCCTGACATCCGAACTTGAGGGACTTACATGTAAATAGAGTTTTCAAGCAAATCTTCCGTTGGCATGAATGCATGATTAACATGTAATTTCTTTAGAGTCAAAGACGTTGGAGGGGAGAGGGGTGCTAAGCTGACATATGGAATTGTTTTAGGATGGTTATAATATGGATTATTTCACTATTTGATTTTTCAATCTTAGGACCCCTTTACGTATATATATGATGATAAATATTAAACAATTATTTGATAAAATATAGATTTTGGCCTTTACTACGCATTGAATAATGCATTTATCAACGGCAAAAAGGATTTGAAGTGTATGTCCTATATCTACGAGATATAACAAATCTCAGGAAATATTTCATTTTATAGATTTTTTTTACACATATTTAACCCCCTTTTTTGGGGTAGGCACAAAACTACCTTCATACTTCCATTGTTTAAAAAAACCCTGGTACCGGTTACCTTCAGATGAGTCCCGTGACACTTGTGAGGTCCCATTAGTTTGTAGCCCAAATGGTTGAGGGCCAAACAGAAGTTGGCACATGGACTTCAGACGATATCGACTTCAGACGAGACTCCTGACACTTATGGGGGTCATAAAGCAAATCGGAGAACACATCATGCTCACGAGTCTCATCTTTCCATAGAGGGGTCCTAGTTTGTAGGCCAAACCGTTCGGACGCTACAGACATTTACGTGAGGAGACTGATTTTTGGGATGTCTCATGGTCTGACAAACACCACTCTAGCTCTGCCACCATTCACCTCAGATTGAGACACATCCAATGCAAAAAAACTGATATCTCTAGCTTAAAACCAACATTTTAATGGGGATTGTTTTGTTATGCAATTGATGTAACAGTGCGTCAATCAACTCTAAAGGGTTAAGTTAAGTGTGCACATCTCAAGTTAGGCTTTGTACTGTAATGTAGTGTACGCAGCATACCTGGGTTCAAATACTATTTCAAATCTTTCAAATACTTTGAGCGTTTGCCTTTGCCTGTCTGGAGTACCAGGTGGGCGGGGTTTACATGGGACATCTCTTTTGGTTCCATTGCAACGGCTTTCTTCTATCTCCTCCTCTGACGAAGAGGTGTAGCAAGGATCGGACCAAAATGCAGCGTGATGATGATTCATGATATTTTAATGAAGGAAAAAAATATACATGAAGAAACTACAAAATAATGAAATGTGAAAACCGAAACAGCCCTATCTGGTGCAAACACAAAGACAGGAACAATCACCCACAAAACACTCAAAGAATATGGCTGCCTAAATATGGTTCCCAATCAGAGACAACGATAAACACCTGCCTCTGATTGAGAACCACTCCAGACAGCCATAGACTTTGCTAGATACCTCCACTAAGCCACACACCCAATAACTAACAAAACCCCAAGACAAAACACACCACAATAAACCCATGTCACACGCCGGCCTGACCAAATAAATAAAGACAAACACCATATACTTCGACCAGGGCGTGACAGCAACAGACAAGCTCAATCAAACACATCTTATTAATACTATTATTTCAAATAGTATTTGAACCCAGGTCTGGTAGGCAGCAGGTCCAGTTCATGGGCATGAGGTGTAAGGGAAACAATGAATACAAATCAATGTACCAATGATTGCCACAAGTGTTGATGCTTTGGTGTAAAACTTTACCATATCTTTTCAGAAAATTGCAAAGGCTTCCTAAAAACCTTTGACGTTAGAAAAGAAACATCAAACTTGAAATGAATAGCACAATGTTACGGTTTTCTAGGTGTGAAGGAGAGTCGGACCAAAATGCAGCGTGTAGATTGCGATCCATGTTTAATGAACAACGTGAAACACGAATAAACACAAAACACTACAAAACAAAGAACGTAACGAAAACCGAAACAGCCTATACTTGTGTAAATAAATAAAGAGATAGGAACAACGACACTAAGGACAATCACCCACAACAAACTCAAAGAATATGGCTGCCTAAATATGGTTCCCAATCAGAGACAACGATAAACACCTGCCTCTGATTGAGAACCACTCCAGACAGCCATAGACCTTGCTAGATAACCCCACTAGCTACAATCCCAATACATACACACCAAAACCCCAAGCCAAAACACACCACAATACAAAAACCCCATGTCACACCCTGGCCTGACCCAATACATGAAGGAAAACACAAAATACTTAGACCAGGGCGTGACACACAAGGTATGTGGTGAGTAGACAGAACAACACCTGACGTTTCCATCTCGTAGAATCACTAATCACAGGTCTGAGGCAACACCACAGAGTGACAGAAACACGCCCTGTGAGCCACATCCATTCAGTGGCCATCAGCACACTGTTAGAGGCTCCCCTGAGAGCTCTGGTGTTGAGGAGAGTGAGAGAAAGGCAGGCTGGGAGACGGACGGACAGAAAGACAGACAGACGAATGGTCCTTGAGGCAGCCTATAGGGAGACAGAGTCACACAGACAGCTGGGACTAACAGCACCCCCAAGTGCTAAATCTACACTGTCAATCACACACACCGGGGTACAATCTCTCCCCCTCTCCCTCCCTCCCTATTGCTGACAGGTGCAGCAGTAGCAGATAAAGACATGACAGGATCTTACATCCCTCCCACGCGCAATATAATGATATATCATTACACTGTTATGGCTTTGTTACAAAATGACACTTGAGAGACAGACATATTTTCTCCATTATCAAACAGACCTCCAAGTCACTTAGAAAGCTTCTAACACAATAATTAGCCAAATAGGTTCCATGAAAGCACTCTTATGTCAGCTTATTACAGGCTATTTTCAGGGCTTATTAGAACCAAAAAAAGAGGGGGGAAGAGAAAAGAAGATAAATGGAGAGTCCTACCTTGATGTTGTCAAAAGATGTTCTGTTGGTCACGTCATACAGCAGCAGGAGAGCTGAGAGAGAGACGGGAGCGAGGAAGATAGAGAGAGAGAAGTGGGAGAGAGCATAAGTAAATGTTAGTGAAGTAGCAGGCCTGGCAGAACCCATTGACAACGAAGAGTTCATTTGAAACTAATTATTGGCTAACGTTCCAATTTGTCCTTTAGGCTTAGCCTCTTGGACCTGTGGCTTCCCAAGTAGTTCAAGGTTGACTGAGTTCCTTTATTCATTATTATTGAGGAGGGCACATAGACTAAATTCTCCTTCTTGCTCTCTGCGGGCCTGATTAAGACAGGCCTGCCCTACACAGCCAGTGAGCCTGCCCAGGCTCAGAGAGGACAAGGCCTAGAATTGTGTAAACATTCCTTTTCAGATATATCCTTTATGACAAGCAATTCTTACATAATACATATTTCAAAAGACCTATCAAACATATCACATGCTCCTGTTTATATGATAGATGATCCACAGACAGTGTGGATCCACAGACCCATTAAACTGATCCAGACAGTGTGATCATTAGTTACCAGACAGTGTTATATTAAACTGATTCAGACAACACCTGGAGGTAGGTGGAGAGTTGAGAGGGTAAGAGATGGGGGTAGAGTTGAGAAGGTAAGAGATGGAGGTAGAGTTGAGAAGGTAAGAGATGGAGGTAGAGTTGAGAAGAGAGAGATGGAGGTAGAGTTGAGAAGAGAAGAGAGAGATGGAGGTAGAGATGGAGGTAGAGATGAGAAGAGAGAGATGGAGAGAGATGGAGGTAGAGTTGAGAAGAGAGAGATGGAGGTAGAGTTGAGAAGAGAGAGATGGACATAGAGTTGAGAAGAGAGAGATGGACATAGAGTTGAGAAGAGAGAGATGGAGGTAGAGTTGAGAAGAGAGAGATGGAGGTAGAGATGAGAAGAGAGAGATGGAGGTAGAGATGAGAAGAGAGAGATGGAGGTAGAGTTGAGAAGAGAGAGATGGAGGTAGAGATGAGAAGAGAGAGATGGAGGTAGAGTTGAGAAGAGAGAGATGAAGGTAGAGTTGAGAAGAGAGAGATGGGGAGAGATGGAGGTAGAGTTGAGAAGAGAGAGATGGAGGTAGAGTTGAGAAGAGAGAGATGAAGGTAGAGTTGAGAAGAGAGAGATGAAGGTAGAGTTGAGAAGAGAGAGATGGGGAGAGATGGAGGTAGAGTTGAGAAGAGAGAGATGGAGGTAGAGTTGAGAAGAGAGAGATGAAGGTAGAGTTGAGAAGAGAGAGATGAAGGTAGAGTTGAGAAGAGAGAGATGGTGAGAGATGGAGGTAGAGTTGAGAAGAGAGAGATGGAGGTAGAGTTGAGAAGAGAGAGATGGAGGTAGAGTTGAGAAGAGAGAGATGGGGAGAGATTGAGGTAGAGTTGAGAAGAGAGACATGGGGAGAGATGGACATAGAGTTGAGAAGAGAGAGATGGAGGTAGAGTTGAGAAGAGAGAGATGAAGGTAGAGTTGAGAAGAGAGAGATGAAGGTAGAGTTGAGAAGAGAGAGATGGTGAGAGATGGAGGTAGAGTTGAGAAGAGAGAGATGGAGGTAGAGTTGAGAAGAGAGAGATGGAGGTAGAGTTGAGAAGAGAGAGATGGGGAGAGATTGAGGTAGAGTTGAGAAGAGAGACATGGGGAGAGATGGACATAGAGTTGAGAAGAGAGAGATTGAGGTAGAGTTGAGAAGAGAGAGATGGAGAGAGATGGAGGTAGAGATGAGAAGAGAGAGATGGGGAGAGATGGAGGTAGAGATGAGAAGAGAGAGATGGGGAGAGATGGAGGTAGATATGAGAAGAGAGACATGGGGAGAGATGGAGGTAGAGTTGAGAAGAGAGATGGAGGTAGAGTTGAGAAGAGAGAGATGGAGGTAGAGATGAAAAGAGAGAGATGGAGGTAGAGATGAAAAGAGAGAGATAGAGAGAGATGGAGGTAGAGTTGAGAAGAGAGAGATGGAGAGAGAGTTGAGAGAGAGATGAAGGTAGAGTTAAGAAGAGAGAGATGGAGGTAGAGTTGAGAAGAGAGAGATGGAGGTAGAGTTGAGAAGAGAGAGATGGAGGTAGAGTTGAGAAGAGAGAGATGGAGGTAGAGTTGAGAAGAGAGAGATGGAGGTAGAGTTGAGAAGAGAGAGATGGAGGTAGAGTTGAGAAGAGAGAGATGAGGTAGAGTTGAGAAGAGAGAGATGGAGAGAGATGAGAAGAGAGAGATGGAGAGAGATGGAGGTAGAGTTGAGAAGAGAGAGATGTAGGTAGAGATGAGAATCAGAAGGATCAGGTTACAGTGGGTCCGCTCTACAGCGCCCTCTCTCCCACAGAGGGGAAGATGGCCGTTTTAGGACGGTCATGCAGTACCGAGAGAGGATTTACTCTCTAGAACAAAGACATTCTTCCCGCCCAAACTCCATCCTCCAAAAGTGGGGAATTAAACAATATTTCTGTAAATCCAAGCAGTTGGAGTGGTCCGTGGGTACTCAAAGAATAATTTTGTCAGATCAGTTGTGTTTGGGTGTCTCATGAAGGACAGTATAACAACATAACTGTATCTCTGAATGTATACATTTCCCAGTTGTCAGGGTCACATCCAAATGTGGGGGAACATATATGATTAAATATGAAACTATTTGTGAGAAGATGTAATGTGAAGTCAGTCTTCTAAATGAGATAATTGTTTTTCATATGTCTTAACCAAGTCAGTTGGCCACGCCCCGCCCAAGTGAGCGTAGACATTACATCGGAGTCATGGAGTGCCCCCTTTTCCCAGAAGTGTATAAAACCCACTTCCGACAAAATGTACATTATACCAACGAGACACCAACAGTGTGAGCTGAGAGGGACATAATGGCTAGAACTCTGAAACTTTCAACAGAGAACCAGAACATCTCTACAAAACTAAAGACTACACCGGAACATTCAGTCTGCAGCTGTTTAAGTACTTTAGTCTGGTAAACATGACCAAGAACTACCGGGTGGTACTCTGAAAGATCCATTCTGGAAAACATTAAATATTTATAGTAATTTAATTTGAAGTTGTCGAGGTGGGACGCTAGAAATTTTAAGAGTTAATTCGGAAAACGGTAACTTGTTAAATAAACTTTTTCCGTGGTGCCCCAAGATTGTGAATGAGTTAATTGTTGCGGGATTAATTTAATTATCATAATAATTAAACATTGTTAATAGATTTGATAAAACAAATGGACATCACATTAATGATAGTCAAGACAAGACAATAGAGATACTGAAAGATGGAGGTAGGCGCGGCACAAACACACACTCTCTCGTCACAGAATACATCCATAACTATGTCCCTAAAATAATACACCCCTCCCACTCTTCATCTCACTCCTCCCTCTCTAAGTTGTAAATCACCAAACTCCACCACACTCTACACTGGTCACCATGCGGAACACACCAGCCTAGCCTATACCCAGTCTAGCCACAGCTCTCCTTCCTACAGGAACATCCACAGATAACAGCACATTTAATTTATTATGCTCCTCTGTGGCTGAGTGTGCTGCCACTCCGAGAGAGAAGACGGTCTTTTTCCCAAATTTCTCTCTCTCCCTCCCTCTCCGATTTAAGAGACTTTATTGACATGGGAAACATATGTTTACATTGCCAAAGCAAGTGAAATATATAATATACAAAAGTGAAATAAACACACAAAAATGAACAGCAAACATTACACAAAAGTTCCAAAAGAATAATGACATTTCAGATGTAATATTATTTCTATATACAATGTTGTAATGATGTGCAGAGTTCAACAACAAAAGTGAAAATCAATAAATATGGGTTGTATTTACAATGGTGTTTGTTCTTCACTGGTTGCTCGTTTCTTGTGACAACAGCTCACAAATCTTGCTGCTGTGATATTTCACCCAAAACATATGGGAGAATATTAAATTACTCTCTCTGAGCAATGACTGTAGATTTCTGTAGGATGGTAAACAATTAGGGAAAGATGATGAAAGATTAGAGTACAGACAAAACAGAGGAGGCGAGTGTTTGTTCTCCCTCTAGCTTTATCTCAGATCTGTTTATGCTGTCTTGCCATATCCTGAGGTCATTGTTTGGGAGGAGCTGGCAAGACAACACAAACAGATCTGGGACCAGGCTATTCAGGATGATTAATTTAGCCACTTCCACATAAATCCCTGTCTAAGTAGAGCAAGTGTAGGCTAGGCTATTGTAGTGCCTCTCCACTGGGCTATTTGTTTCTAGTTGATGTCCTGTCTCTCTTATCTGTCTGATTGTCAGACAGGGTTCTCTTCAAAGGGAGAGAACGGAGAACAGAGGGAGAGGAGGAGAGAGATAATATACATAGAGAGAGGAGGAGATTATATATATATATATATTTTTTTTCTAGCTACAAGAAAATAGAATGTCATTGCGACAACCATAGAGATATACTATGAAAAAGTGAAGTGGTACAGTATAACTCTTTGCTGTTGCTGAGAATTTCAGTGAGGTCTGCCGAGCTGTGGGAGGCAGTGACTGGCTGCCAGGGGTTTGACTGTCTTTGCTTTACTAAAGCTATAGAAATCACTGAAGCAGTCCCTCGACTAATGTCTGCGCCTCATTGACTTCAAAAGCAACTGGATGTGGCGCAAATGGCACCATCTTCCCTATGTAGTGCACTACTTTTGACCATAGCCCTACGGGACCTGGTCAAAAGTAGTGCACTACATAGGGAAGATGGTGCCCTACGGGACAAGGTCAAAAGTAGTGCACTACATAGGGAATAGGGTGCTACTTGGGCTGCAGTCACTGACGTCCTATCTCGCAGGGTAGCTGAGGAGTTGTTCGGGTTACAGAAACGTCCCAGGGAACCATATCAAAAGCGAAAGCTTTGGGGTTATAACCACATTCAGTTGATGTGGAGGAAGTGTTTATGTGGCAGAGTGTAGAGGCTAAAACATACACCCATCATACCTGATCAAATGGCTGAGTGGAGAGCTGGAGCACACATTTTAGACACTTACTATAGCAGGAGCTCTTATCCAGAGCAACTTACAGTATTGAGTGAATACGTTTTTGTATTTGTCCCCCGTGGGTATCAAACCCACAACCCTGGTGTTACAAGTGCCGTGCTCTACCAACTGAGCTACACGGGAGCCACATACACACACCGGCATTATAATGATGATAGTGGTGATCATAATAATGATGAGGAAGAAGACAAATATGATAATAAATATTGTGATGATGATGATGACCATGAATGATGATGATAAGGACATGAAGATGGATACACTGCTGTTGATGATAACAACGATGAGGTCCATATCTAAATGTAACCTTATCCATGATGAATATAATACCTTGTTCTAATAAAGCCTCTAGAGAGGACAGGTCAGCATGCTCTCTGTCTGTTGCCCTGCTGAACAGGCCGGTCCAGCCCGGTACTGCTTTAGTGGAGATTGATGTCAACCTGGCTAGCCAGAGGAGAGGTGTTTCTCTTCTTAAAACCATTCCAATACCACCTGGAGGTATTGGCTGGTAGCTAGCTAGCTACAACAAAATAGAATGTCACTGCGACAACCGTTGATAGACGTAGCTGGTAAATTCGCTCTGGCTAGCTACTCCGATTTCAGAACACGGGTAAGATAGTCTAGCTAGCTACATTTTCAGATATTACACATTTCTAGTTTTGACATAGTCTTTTCATTCCAAGTTCAAGTGTACTGTTAGCTAGCTAGTCAAAGTTAGCTGGCTGGCTCGCGAGCTAATGATTTTTTCTCATTTAACTAGGCAAGTAGTTAAGAACAAATTCTTATTTTCAATGATGGCCTAGGAACAGTGGGTTGACTGCCTTGTTCAGGGTCAGAATGACAGATTTTTACATTGTCGGCTCGGGGATTCAATCTTGAAACCTTTTGGTTATTAGTCCAACACTCTAACCACTAGGCTACTTGCCGCCCCAGCGGTACATGTATGATCTTATTATTCGTATCTCAGAGCCATTTGCTTTGCTTGTAAAAGCCTAATGTTAGCTAGCTAACATTGAACCTAGTAGTAACGTCATGAGTTGTGATTATGATTCATTGTTTAGCTAGCTAGCTACATGTCTTAACAATAGACTCCACTATGCAAGTGTCCATTTTAATAGAATGTCACTGTGACAATTGCTAGCCAGTTAGCTTGGGTGTTTTGACTGCTGTTGTTAGGACAGAATGCTCAGATCAACCCTTAAAGAGATGGGTGGAGCTAAAGCTTAACAGGGTGTGAATGATGTTGAATGGGTGTAGACAAAGTAGAGCTCTCCAGTAGGTACCAAAACATTCAAAAGTGTGGTTACAAGTTAATCATCATTCATTGCAGAACTACTTTCCAATTTTTCCTAATATGCAGTGAATAATATACAATTTTGTAGCTCTGTGTCGTGGCTTTTATCCAATGTAAAAAACTATTTCAAATGTTGCTAAATAAGACGGAATCAAGGCGAACACATGCTTTTAAGGAGACTGAAAACGTTAGAAACATGCACCATGTGAACATGCTATATATCCACCCATCTATCCACCCATCCATCTATCCATCCACCCATCTATTCATCCATCCATCCACCCACCTATCCATCCACCCATCCATCTATCCATCCACCCATCTATCCACCCACCCATCTATCCAGCCACCCACTGATCCATCCACCCACTGATCCATCCATCCACCCACCCACCCACCCACCCACCCACCCACCCACCCACCCACCCACCCACACACCCACCCACACACCCACCCATCCACCCATCTATCCACCCATCCATCCACACACACACACATCTATCCATCCATCCACCCACCGACCCACCTATCCATCCACCCACCCACCTATCCACTCACCCATCCAGAATAACAATATTTTTTTTTAGACAGTCACGCATTCAAGACAAATGGTAATAATCAAATTGCATTCTCACAGACAAGTAAACAGTGAACCATACATTTTATTCAGCTCATTTACATATCATCCTAATCTGCATTCAAATGTTATGAAACTCAGAATACTAAGCAGCACTTTAAGTAACGTATAATGCAGCTTGTTTCTTAATGAGGGAGAGAATCCCTCTTGTTTCTGTCACCACAGCAGCTGTAGCGGTATTGAGACAGAATCACACAAGTGTGTTTGTCTGGGTGTGAGAGAGTAAAAAGAGGACGTGTGTGTGTGTGTGTCTGTCTCACCATTGGCGTCACGGTAGTAGGCGTGTGTGACGCTACGGAAACGCTCCTGTCCAGCTGTGTCCCAGATCTGGAGAAAGAAGAAAGAAGAGGAGTATTATTAAAGGTAAATGTATAATTTCCTATTGGGGTGCATTCTAAGTTCTCAAGTCAAATTGTCACTGACTCTTGCAGTGATGTCAATGGGAAGTTAGGATACACCTCTATAGGAATGAATCATTTCACTACCACTGTTTCATTGCTTTACATAAAACTCCTTTGAGGTAAGACATAGATTTAAAGTCTCACAAACAAAAATTGAAATGGCATTCACTGTCGCTCTCACTTAACTTAAAGTAAGGGGGTTGGGGCTAGAGGACCAATTTAGACTTGATGTTAGGAAAGTTTTGAACTTGGATTCAAACTGGGGGGAAAGCTTGATAAGGAATATGGCATCTTAGTGATTTCCCAGCATGCTGCGCAGGTAGGTGAAGCAGGCATAAGGTCATACTCATGAATATAAACTAGTGGTTGCCTCTGCCCTGTCACCCCATTAGTCCAACGTCTGTGGAATTTCTGCTAATTATGCCTCTCAATCTCCTCCAGCATTTGCTACTGTCCTCCATTACCTCACCACTGGTACCCCCCCAGAGGCTACCATCACAACAGGTCTCCAGTCCAGGGGTTTGCTTACTAGATGTTTGCATCCCTCGACCCTCATGTTGGTTTATAATGAAATACATTTGAAAAGTGATTTTTTTGTGTGCAGTGGAATTTCAATACACGGTGGCTGGCTCTGTGTATATGAGTTTTCAGCTGAGTAGTGTTTTTCTTTCCTTCTCTCCCTCTTACTTTCTGTTTCCATCCCACCCCCATCATACAGGTACTAAAGGCTTCTACCCCCCCAAACTCATGAATATAAACTAGTGGTATAAACATGAATATAAACTAAATCGTTGACTATGTGCAGACTCAGTGAACATAGCCTTGCTATTGAGAAAGGCCGCCAAAGGCAGACCTGGCTCTCAAGAGAAGAGGACAGGCTATGTGCACACTGCCCACAAAACAAAAAACAAATCCAATGTACTGGCTTTGGCAATGTAAACATGTTTCCCATGCCAATAACGCTTCTTAAATTGAATTGAGAAAGAGAGAGGAGGATGAGAGAGAGAGACAGAGGGAAAGGGAACGGGAGAGAGATGGAAAGGGATGGAGAGGGAGAGAGAGAGGGAAAGAGGAAGACACGAACAGAGAAACAGAGAGCTCTGCAGTGAGTGACTGGGGTCATGAGAACATTGGGCTAAGTGTAGAAGATTCATGGAGATATAACTACTGAATCATAATTGTTTTTATTAGTTATTTAGACAAAAAAAATGTGGTTATTGATTGTGCAATTAATCTGTGGTGATAACCCTGATACATCACTGTAGGAGAGATGGGACACACACACACACACACACACACACACACACACACACACACACACACACACACACACACACCTAATGGGGTAACAGGGGCTGTATAGTTTGGGTATCACACTGATGAGGATTGAGAAATAAGGACAGATTATAGAATCCATTATAAGGCTCTTACCTGAAGCTTCACCTTCAGTCTGTCAATGTTCATCACTTTATTCTGGAAAAGGAAAGCAGGAACACATGAATGTCATGAATGAGACATACAGTGCATTCGGAAAGTATTCAGAACCCTTCAATTTTTCCACATTGTTACGTTACAGCCATGTTCTAAAATATATGAAATTATTTCCCCTCATCAATCTACACACAATACTGTACCCCATAATGACAAAGCAAAAACTGGATTCTTGACATTTAAAAAAATTAATTATTCAGACCCTTTACTCAGTACTTTGTTGAAGCACTGTGGGCAGCGATTACAGTTTAGTCTTCTTGGGTATGACGATACAAGCTTGGCACACCTGTATTTGGGCAGTTTCTCCCATTCTCAAGCTCTGTCAGGTTGGATGGGGAGCATCAGTCCCTGCCACTGAAAAACATCTCTACAGCATGATGCTGCAAACACTATGCTTCACCGTAGGGATGGTGCCAGGTTTCCTCCAGATGTAACGCTTGGCATTCAGGCCAAAGAGTTCAATCTTGGTTTCATCAGACCAGAGAATCTTGTTTCTCATGGTCTGAGAGTCCTTTAACTACAAGCAGTCTGTGGTGCCTTTTACTGAGGAGTGGCTTCCATCTAGCCACTCTACCATAAAGGCCTGATTGGTGGAGCACTGCAGAGATGGTTGTCTTTCCAGAAGGTTCTCCCATCTCGACAGAAGAACTCTGGAGCTCTGTCGGACCATCGGGTTCTTGGTCACCTCCCTGACCATGGCCCTTCTCCCCCGATTGCTCAGTTTGGCCACATGGCTTGGTATTTGCTCTGAAATGCACTGTCAACTGTGGGACCTTATATAGACAGGTGTGTGCCTTTCCAAATCATGTCCAATCAATTGAATTTACCACAGATGGACTCGAATCAAGTTGTAGAAATATCTCAAGCATGATCTATGGAAACAGGATGAACCTGAGCTCAATTTCATGTCTCATAGCAAAGAGTTTGAATACTTATGTATTTTCAAACATTTGATAAAATGTCTAAATACCTATTTTCACTGTCATTATGGAGTATTGTGTGTAGATTGAAGAGGAAAATGTTTTATTTAATACATTTCACAATAAGGCTGTAACGTAAGAACATGTGGAAAGGTCAGGGGGTCTGAATACTTTCCAAATGCATCATAATTAAATAGCTTAGGTAACCAAATCAAATGTAGATGACATTCTCTCTTTCCATGTGTTCGTGCAGCTAGTGTGTGAGAAACTTCTCCCCATACTTGACTAATCAGGAAGAGAGATGGAGAAATCCTTCCCTTCGCTTCTCTCCTTCCTGATGGCATCTCCTCTCCCCTTGTTCTCCTCCTTCCTGATGGCATCTCCTCTCCCCTTGTTCTCCTCCTTCTCCTCTCCCCTTGTTCTCCTCCTTCTCCTCTCCCCTTGTTCTCCTCCTTCTCCTCTCCCCTTGTTCTCCTCCTTCTCCTCTCCCCTTGTTCTCCTCCTTCTCCTCTCCCCTTGTTCTCCTCCTTCTCCTCTCCCAATGTTCTCCTCCTCCTCCTCCTCCTCCTCTCACCTAACCCAGTTCCTCACCCTCTCCTCCTCCTCCTGCTCCTCTTATCTAACCCTGTTTTTCTCCCTCTCCTCCTCCTCTCCCCTAACCCGGTTCCTCACCCTCTCCTCCTCCTCCTCCTCCTCCTCCTTCTCCTCTCACCTAACACTGTTTTTCTCCCTCTCCTCCTCCTCTCACCTAACCCGGTTCCTCACCCTCTCCTCCTCCTCTCACCTAACCCTATTATTTTCCCTCCCTCCTCCTTCTCTCTCACCTATCCCTATACCTCTCTCTCTCATCTTCTCAGTCCTTATTCTATAACCCAGCTCTCTAGTGATGAGCTCCACTACATTCCACTCCTCCCTCCAGAAACAGGCTGCATACAGTCAGCATGGCTCTTCCCCAAGATCAACACCTCCATGCCACTTAGTGAATGAAGCAATGTACATGTAACTGCAAAAAGAAAGGAACACCAACACCAAGTGTCAATAGGGCTTTGGGCCACCACAAGCCACAAGCCACCACAAGCCAGCTCTAATGCGCCCTTGGCAAAGATTCTTCAAGTGTCTGCAACTCTTTTGGAGGGATGCGACACCATTCTTCCCCGACAAATTACATTATTTGATGTTTTGTTGATGGTGGTGGGAAAACACTGCTCCAGAATCTCCCATAACTGGTGTTCAATTGGGTTAATATCTGGTGGCAGACATAAATACACACACACACACACACACACACACACACTTTAAAGCACTATGCTCCATTGAGACCTCTTTACTGAGATCTCTTCTAGCCATGGTACCCAAAATAATGGACAACTGGTCATTTTTATACATGACCCTATACATGATGGGATGTTAATTGCTTAATCAACTCAGGTTACCACACCTGTGTGGAAGCACCTGATTTGAATATACTTTGTAACCCTCATTTCCTCAAGTGTTTCCGTTATTTTGGCAGTTACCTGTATATTGACCATGCATTCTAAGTAGTACGCTAGTGTAGATATTGGAACTTAGCCATCAGTGACTCAGCTCAACGTGGATGTTCTCTAAGATCCTACAGCAACAAAGTGACAAGTGGCAAAGTTCAGCTCATGGCTACAGCAAGGTTAAATACCACAGACAGTTCTGGGAAGGCATCTGTTCTTCCATCGATCACAGGTCAATGTGACTATTCTACAGGGCATTGTCCTGGGAAATCTCCAAACTGGTATCTTGAGTTATGCAGAATTACTGTCACTAGGCCTGGGATTCAATATGATCTATCACATGTTGCCGACAATGCAGCTTTTAAAAGAATGTTGCCGCTTTCGCGGAGATTGCATTCACAGTAAAATGCTGCAGATGTCAGCGTGATCAGAAATGACCTTTAAAATGGTGCATAGTCGACAAGCACAATCAGATTGAATCCCGGATTAGATGTTTTAGGTCAATAAAATAAAAGCCACCAAAGGTACAGTACGTATTCATGATATTAACTTCACTAAGGTAGGGGGCCCAAATTAAACTGCCTGCTACTCAGGCCCAGAAGATAGGATGTGCATATAATTTGATTTGGATAGAAAACACAACGTTTCCAAAACTGTTAAAATAATGTCTGTGAGTATAACAGAACTGATATGACAGGCGAAAACCTGAGGAAAATCCATCCAGGAAGTACTATTATTTTGAAAGGCTGTTTATCCATTGAAAGCCTATCCAACATACAAAGACTTAGGACCCAGTTTGCGATCTCTATGGCTTCTTCTACATGTGGCCAGTCTTTAGGCATTGTTTCAGGCTTTTACTCTGAAAAATTAGGAGATACAATGAGTGGACAGTGGAAATTTCCAGACATGAGTCCAGCGCGTGATCGAGAGCGCGCATTTCTTGTTTCTCCTTTTCTATTGATGAAGCTTTTGTCCGGTTGAAATATTATTGATGATTTATGACAAAAACAACCTAAGGATTGATTTTAAACATTGTTTGACATGTTTCTACAAACTTTTATTGTAATTTTGACTTTTCGTCTGGAGGTTGAGAGCGCACTTTGTGCCTTTGGATTACTGAACTAAACGCACCAACAAAACTGAGGTTTTAGGACACGAAGAGGGACATTATCAAACAAAACAAACGTTTATTGTCTAACATGAAGACCTGGGAGTGCCACCAGATGAAGATCATCAAAGGTAAGTGATTAATTTTAACACTATTTCTGACTTTTGTGACACCTCTCCTTGGTTGGAAAATGGCTGTATGGTTTTCTGTGGCTAGGCGCTGACCTAACATAATCGCATGGTGTGCTTTCGCCGTAAAGCCTTTTTGAAAGCTGACACAGTGGCTGGATTAACAAGACATTTATCTTTAATCCTATGTATAAAACTTGTATTTTTCATCAATGTTTATGATGAGTATTTCTGTAATTTGATGTGGCTCTCTGAAATTTCACCGGATGTTTGTTTGAGACAATGATTACTGTACATAACACGCCAATTTCAACTGAGAATTTTGGACATAAAGATTAACTTTATCGAACAAAACACACATTTATTGTGTAACATGAAGTCCTGTGGTTGCCATCTGATGAAGATCAAAGGTTAGTGATTCATTTAAATTGCTATTTCTGACTTTTGTGAGCCCTCTCCTTGGCTGGAAAATGGCTGTATGGTTTCCTGTGACTAGGCGCTGACCTAACATAATCGCCTGGTGTACTTTCGCTTTTTTGAAATCGGACACTGGTTACAAGAAGTTTCTTTAAAATGGTGTATAATACTTGTATGTTTGAGGAATTTCTGTTGTTTTGAATTTGGCGCCCTGCAATTTCACTGGCTGTTGTCGAGGTGGGACGCTACCGTCCCATTGGTTCCAGAGAGGTTAAACATATCCTTTTTTTAAATACTTTATTCTTTAAATCCTGAACAAAAACCTTTGATTCACACAATTTGTTTTTTCTCAAAGACCATCCCGGGAGCCATTCCATACCCATGGTTACACAAAAAAACGGACCAATAAACTCAGTTAATCTCTGTATCCAATCTATCAGGGGACACATCCTAGTTCCTCCCAATCAATTAACATCTTTAAAGTGTGTATACCTGTGTACCGAGGGAGGGAAGGCATTTATAAATTACAGTATAACTCCCCTCTAAAGATAAAACTATTCAATCTCTGTGATCTCACCTCTGTTCACAAGCTTACATCAACATTACAATGAAGCAAATCAAAGCACAAACAAACATGCAGATCTGATTCATCACTAATGCCATGGCAACCACATGGCGACGCTCAGAAAACATTCTCAGAATATCCCTTGTTGCTGTGAGATGCGCCTGACCTCCCTGCTTTCCCTTCCCTGGGGAAGCAGCAAAGATGCTCTACTCCTTCAAGATCGCCTACTCCGCCCACACAGAGCACTACTGATAAAGATAAGATCTTTGATGACTTGTTGATTTACCCTCCCAGGGTTCCAGTGAAGAGGACTCATACATATTCAGTGGTGGTGTTCATTCGGCACCAAACAGAAGAAAACAGACTGAAACAAGGGCAGACTACCTGGATGGATCCAATAAAAAAAAAAAAGCTAATTTTCATTGCCCATTGCAAAATGTTTAAAAACATTTTCCATTGCGTGCCCTAATGAACACAACCCTGGGTTGTTCCTCCCAGTAATCACAATCTAAGACATGAGTGGAGACTGTGTCTCTATCTGTCATGAAAGACAGCTCACACCGTGCTTCAGGCCTGTTGAATATTCAGTGACCCAGAGAAAACACAGTGTAAAGTGGTGCCCAGTGGGGTTTAGGATACAGCTCACTAGAATCCACTGATAGATGGGATGACTAGGCCTAATCGTCATGTCTAGGTCCACTCAACCTGATGGCATTAGAGCAGCTGAAACTGCCACAAGACTCCAATGGGCTCTCTCTCAAAAGGTTGATTGTGGAGGCACTGCCAACAGGTATTGTATGATGGTCAATAGATCTGTCAATCTACTGGGGCTGAGAGAAGCTGTGTTCTCCTCGCATCAATCATTTTCAGACACATGGATCAATCTAACACCGTTTTACAGGCTATGAATGTTTGAAAAACACATGACTGAACATTATTTAGTTTGAGTGATTCTGTGATAAAAGAGCTGGATAGAGAGCTCTCCTATTTGCACTTAATATATAAATAAATCCCAGACATATTTCTCAGAAGAGTTGCGGAGAGTGCATTTATAATACAAGATTTAAGGCAAGTGCTTTCACAATGTACTGACTGAAGGCCCTTCAAGGTATGAAACTAAAACACTGATAGGAGAGTAAGCCCTGTTAGCTGTCCTGCCTTTTAGTTCCTACAGAGTGGAGGAGATTAATTAACAGTGATAATACAGTACTAGTGGAGGAGGGAGAGAGAGAGAGAGAGAGAGAGACCGAGAGAGAAACCGAGAGAGACCGAGAGAGAGAGAGAAACCGAGAGAGAGACCGAGAGAGAGAGAGACCGAGAGAGAGAGACAGATAGTTATTTTTCTCAGTAATTACTGACAGAAGCACAGGGGTCTAGGCTAGGCTGAACTGTACATCTCCAGAGCAGCTTGTCAGAGAGCACAGTAAAGGGGAAATAAACTCAAAGACTGAGGCCCTCAGAGATAGGAAGGCCCTCTTTGCTCCTCAACTTTTTGGAGACCTGTCAGGGTTTGCCAAACGGTACTGTGCACGCTCAAAGACACACAGATACACAAACACACACCCTTACCATAACCATTTGGAGTAAAAGCTTAAACTTAACTTTAACACAATTCTAATTTTGAGGTCTGCAACAACTTCAAAATTTGACATTTGAGAAACATGGATGAACATCTAATTCTGATGTGAGACTGAGTGTTAGTTGCCCAGACCAACATTCATCTACCACCAAGCCACAGGACAGGTCTCATCTACCACCAGGCCACAGGACAGGTCTCATCTACCACCAAGCCACAGGACATGTCTCATCTCCCACCAGGCCACAGGACAGGTCTCATCTACCACCAAGCCACAGGACATGTCTCATCTCCCACCAGGCCATCTCCCAGGGCCACAGGACAGGTCTCATCTCCCACCAGGCCAAAGGACAGGTCTCATCTACCACCAGGCCACAAGACAGGTCTCATCTACCACCAGGCCACAGGACAGGTCTCAGGTCTCATCTACCACCCACCAGGCCACAGGACAGGTCTCATCTACCACCAGGCCACAGGGCCACAGGACAGGTCTCATCTACCACCAGGCCACAGGACAGGTCTCATCTCCCACCAGGCCACAGGACACCACCAGGCCACAGGACAGGTCTCATCTACCACCAGGCCACAGGACAGGTCTCATCATCTCCCACCAGGCCACAAGACAGGCCACACAGGACAGGTCTCATCTCCTACCAGGCCACAAGACAGGGCCACAGGACAGGTCTCATCTCCCACCAGGCCACAAGACAGGTCTCATCTACCACCACCAGCCACAGGACAGGTCTCATCTACCACCAGGCCCAGACAGGTCTCATCAGGACAGGTCTCATCTCCCACCAGGCCACAGACAGGCCACCAGCTACAGGACAGGTCTCATCTCCCACCAGACCACAGGACAGGTCTCATCTACCCACAGGACAGGTCTCATCTCCCACCAGGCCACAAGACAGGTCTCATCTCCCACCAGTCACAGGACAGGTCTCATCTACCACCAGGCCACAAGACAGGTCTCATCTACCACCAGGCCACAGGACAGGTCTCATCTCCCACCAGGCCACAAGACAGGTCTCATTTACCACCAGCCCGCAGGACAGGTCTCATCTACCACCAGGCCACAGGACAGGTCTCATCTACCACCAAGCCACAGGACAGGTCTCATCTCCCACCAGGCCACAGGACAGGTCTCATCTCCCACCAGGCCACAGGACAGGTCTCATCTCCCACCAGGCCACAAGACAGGTCTCATCTACCACCAGGCCACAGGACAGGTCTCATCTCCCACCAGACCACAGGACAGGTCTCATCTACCACCAAGCCACAGGACAGGTCTCATCTACCACCAGGCCACAGGACAGGTCTCATCTACCACCAGGCCACAGGACAGGTCTCATCTACCACCAGGCCACAAGACAGGTCTCATCTCCCACCAGACCACAGGACAGGTCTCATCTCCCACCAGACCACAGGACAGGTCTCATCTCCCACCAGACCACAGGACAGGTCTCATCTCCCACCAGGCCACAGGACAGGTCTCATCCCACAGGCCACAGTCTCATCTCCCACCAGGCCACAGGACACCACAGGACAGGTCTCATCTCCCACCAGGCCACAGGACAGGTCTCATCTCCCACCAGGCCACAGGACAGGTCTCATCTCCCACCACAGGACAGGTCTCATCTCCCACCAGGCCACAGGACACAGGTCTCATCTACCACCAGGCCACAGGACAGGTCTCATCTCCCACCAGGCCACAGGACAGGTCTCATCTACCACCAGGCCCAGGCCATCTCCCACCAGGACAGGACAGGTCTCATCTACCACCAGGCCTCCCACCAGGCCACAGGACAGGTCTCATCTACCACCAGGCCACAGGACAGGTCTCATCTACCACCAGACCACAGGACAGGTCTCATCTACCACCAGGCCACAGGACAGGTCTCATCTCCCACCAGGCCACAGGACAGGTCTCATCTCCCACCAGGCCACAAGACAGGTCTCATCTACCACCAGGCCACAGGACAGGTCTCATCTCCCACCAGGCCACAGGACAGGTCTCATCTCCCACCAGGCCACAGGACAGGTCTCATCTCCCACCAGGCCACAGGACAGGTCTCATCTCCCACCAGGCCACCAGGTCTCATTTACCACCAGCCCACAGGACAGGTCTCATCTACCACCAGGCCACAGGACAGGTCTCATCTACCACCCAAGACAGGTCTCATCTCCCACAGGACAGGTCTCATCTCCCACCAGGCCACAAGACAGGTCTCATCTCCCACCATCTACCACCACCACAGGACAGGTCTCATCTCCCACCAGACCACAGGACAGGTCTCATCTCCCACCAGACCACAGGACAGGTCTCATCTCCCACCAGGCCACAGGACAGGTCTCATCTCCCACCAGACCACAGGACAGGTCTCATCTCCCACCAAGCCACAAGACAGGTCTCATTTACCACCAGCCCACAGGACAGGTCCCAATAGCCTTTACAAGTAACTTAAATTAAGACACACTGGGATTGAACAGGCACAGGGGCAAAACAGTAAATCCTCAGTCCTCTGACTGGTAAATACTGTATGCAACGTGTTATACGATATACTGTATATATTTATGAGGCTAGAGTCTGCTGTTGTTCTGTACAGCCATAACAAGCTAAATATCTCAGCCAAGAATCTCAAGATATACTGTATATATACACATACACATGATTCTTCATTCTCTCTCTCTACCTCTTCTCTCCATCTCTCTCCCTGCTCTCTAATCTCTCCATCTCTCAAGCTCTCTCCTTAATCTTTCTCCCTCTGCCAGATCTCTCCCCCTCCTTACCTGTCCATTCCCCTCTTCCGCCTTCTCCCTCCCTCCCTCTACTCCCACCATCCTTCCCATCTCTCAGAGGGCCTCAGTCTGAGTTTATTTCCCCATTACTGTGCTCTCTGACAAGCTGCTCTGGAGATGTACAGTCCAGTCTAGCCTAGACCCCTGTGGGTCTGTCAGTAATTACTGAGCAAAATAACACCAGCTATCCCTCCCTCCAGTAAGTGTTGTTAAATATTCATGTTCCTCTTCAGGGTCGGCCTCTTTGCATCCTGGTGGCATTAGGACAGCAGGTGGCACAGCTCAATCTCACTAATTAGAAACGCTACCCCAGACAGAGCACACACACATAAATCTGTCATTTTAATAAAACATACTGGTGGAAATACTTTCCTATGTAACAGTAACTTCAGCAACAAACTTCAGAGTGAAATAATCTGTTGTTCTTGAACTTTGTAAAGCCTTCAGTTGTCATAGCTCCAGGATCTCTGGAAGTTCAACATCTCTGCTGTTTTGAAATGTCTTTGTTGAGTCACATCCTTATTCCTCCAGGACGGGCAGGTGTAGAGAAATGTACCCAGGGACCCAGTATGTCGATGGGCATGGAGATTGTGGGCATCGTCCTGGGAGTCATAGGATTAATCACCACCATTGTAGTGTGTGCACTCCCCACCTGGATGGAGACAACCTTTGCAGCAGCTAACTTTGTCACCACAGAGGTGGTCTGGGACGGCCTGTGGATGAGCTGTGTGAAAAGGAGCACAAGCCACATTCAGTGTGAGGTCTACGACTCCATGCCAAGCTCCGCATGGAGCTCCAACCTGCAGGCCACCAGAGCCATTACCATCATGGCTATTATCCTGGTGTTTCTGGGAGTCATGGTCTCCATGGTTGGGCACAAGACCACCAACTACATTAAGGGCAAGATATCCAAGTTGATCATTATAACAGGAATATTCTTCATCCTGGCCAGATTTCTCATCCTCATTCCTGTCTCCTGGAAGGCCAGGACAATCCTCAGTGACTCCTCCAATGAGTTGACCGGAGAGAAGAGGGAACTGGGGGGAGCGCTCTACTTCGGCTGGGGGGCTGCAGCCTTTCTCCTGATTGGAGGGGCCATACTTAGCAGAACTCTGTATACAAGTGGAACAGAGGTCGTGGCCATCACCACGGGGTCATAGGATGGATAATCTCCATGGTGACCTGGGCATGTGCTTTAGGAATGTTAGACCTTCTGCAGTACAGAAGGAAACTGATTTTATCCTTCTCCTCCTTCTCCTTTATGCTCGAGAGGAATCCGTCTGAAGCCGAAGTGATTAACTTTATTGGACTATTGTTCATCATGGCTGGTTTAACCCAGCTGATCTTTACCTCCTTTGTTGCCTTCAACTTGACACAAAACTTGAACCCTGACAACTTCCTGCAGAGTAATGGCCTTATGTTTTCAGCTGAACTCATTAGGTGGGCTGCTTCAATGCTTCTAATAGCAGGGACTATATTCTGCTGCTGCTGCTGCTTTAAAAAAGAAAAGCCTGAGTTGATCATTGACTCTATTGGCCTAAACCGTATCTTACATGTTTGTGAATCTGAGAGCAGCAAATAGTTGTAAGCAATTAGATGATTGGTGATGGATACGCTTCATGGTCTGGACCCACACTGGACCCTGCAGGGTAAGATTGCCCACCAATTGTCTTGACTCAGCGATGTTTCATGCAGACTCACAGTAGTTACTTCCTTTTAAAAACCCTTTGAAGGGACATGTAGATGTTGTCTAAGGGCTGGTTGAGGTGTGAAGTTTTATAGGTGGTGGAACTGCCATCAAAGTGAATTGCTTTTCCATTATTATGAATGATTTTCATTATTATTTCAAATAAAATGTTATTATTCAACTCCTGTGCTGTCTCTTAACTTAATTTGTTCATTGGGTGGAACTATGTACTTCCTCATAGCTCAGGGGTTGTTCCCGGACAGGGATAACATTTCTTATCAAGGCATAGGTGGTCTGAGTTTATAACCAGATGACAGTGGATCAAACAATATGATTTTATCATTACCCAAATAAGCAGGGGCACACACACACACGGTAAACAGTTCACATTTCTCCCTACAGTGTGTTCAGTGACTCAGTCAGTCATTTAGGTGAAACATGGATGTGAAAAATACCTTTCTATGACTTCTCTATAACTTTGAAATAAACGAGGCTGTCAAAGCCATAGAATTAGAATACAAGAATGGACATGAATGTTATTATGACAGTATAAAATATCAGCCATTTTGGTCAGGGAGTAGGTCAGTTGGTCCTCCCCTTCAACTACACTGATTGAAGTGGATTTAAGTAACATCAATAAGGGATCATAGCTTTCACCTGGATTAAACAGGTCAGTCTGCCATGGAAAGAGCAGGTGTCCTTAATGTTTTCTACACTCAATGTATATTTTAGATGCTATTTATACAGAGTTGGTATAAAACCTATATGAACTATAATTATATGAGATTATTTTAGGGTGACAATTATATATCACGCCTTACTTTTATTTTCCTGCATAAGTAAAAGCAGGAAAGGCATCACGTATGACTAGACCCGCACAGAATCTGTGCATGCAGAATTCCAACGAATATCCGCAGAATTTCCAATAAAATGCATAGGATTCTAAAGCTAAAAAGCTGCCAGCTGATAGCAAAGTTAAATCAAATTGAATTGTTGAATAACAGTTTTTCCACCGTTTTCATTGATGTACTGTATATCAAATCAACGAAAAGTTGTGAGTGGGAGGTGCAGGGTGCAGACAGCTCTGTGAATGAATGACAGCGGTCTGAGGAAAGAAGTATCTGATTAAAAAGAACAGATTAACAGCAGAGGAGCTGAGGAGTAAATGTTTGGCGACCAGAATAACAGCCAGGGACAAGGTCAGGGAGTTTCCAGCTGAACTGTAAGAGGATGGAGGAGTACTTGTCTGCAAAGTCTGTCAGCATTCAATCGATTACATACGGTGTCAAACTGAGGTGGAGCACCTGAGGTCGCTCCGACACAAAAATAGGAGGGCTATTGGACCAGGTAAACATTTGGAGGCTTTAGCTAGCGACAGATATATTAACTAGCTAGTAGGTTTGTTGTAGTTAGCTAATATCTGTTCTTGACAAATCCATTTTTGTCTGTATCTACATAGTAGCTGCTTCAGTGTGCCCCTGCTTCAGCTGAGTCAGCTAGTTAACGTTAGCCGTGAAAGCTTTCCACGCTGTCATTCCAGTTCCATCACATCATTTAGCCTAGCTAGCCAACTTAGCTGAAGTAATGTTAGCTAGCTAACAAATTAGCCAAAGTGATGTGGTGGAGCTATCAAAACAAGTGAAAAGTTAGGAAAGACAAAAGCAGCAAGTCGCAGACATATTTAGTGATTTTTTGTTGTTGTTATCTTTCATTGTTTGAAAATATTTTTGTGTGTGAGACCTTCTGTCAGGTTTATGGGCTGTGTGTCTGTTTCTGTGTGTTCCAGGCATCTGTCAGGTTTATGGGCAGTCTGTTTGTGTGGGTGTCTTCAGGAGAGAGTGTGCTTAGCTTCAAAGATTGAGATCTATTGTAGGCCTGCTATTGAACTCAACCTGAGAATTCTTAAATTTACCAAATGAACCATTGTTATTTATTTTCTAAATTGTTTTCCAGTCCAAACAAGAACACAGCCCCTGGCCTCCTGTCTGTTAAAGATTCCCTGCACAGCTGAGAGAAAGAAATTAATCTTGGACTTCTCAAGATCATTAATCAAGGCAGACATACTTCGAGAAGGGGCCCAAGTTCCCCACATTTCTGAAGAAACACTGCAAGCAGGGAGGGTCTATCCCAGCGCCATCCCATCTGCGTACAGAATATCTGCCAGAGCTCTATCCACAATATGTGCAGGACATCAAAGATGCTGTAGAGGGAAGGACATTTATGTCATCCTTGATGAGACAATCGATGCCTTTGGAAGATGTGCACTCGCCAAACTTTACCACTGTGTCCCAAGTTGTCATGTCCTGTCTCAACAACAATGGGGTTGACTTTAAAAATGTGTAGGCTTTTGTAAGTGACTCAGCTAGCTGCATGAAAAAGGCTTTCACCAGCATCTTGAAGGGCCTTTGAGACAAATCCGGACACGTCACGTGCTTTGCCCATCTCCTGAGCCTGGTGCTGGAGGACGTGAACAGGCTGTGTGCTCTGATGAAGAAAGTGTTCCGTCAGGCAACCCAGCGTCATCTGGAGCTGAGATCATTCATGCTTGAAAATGTCCATTCTACTATGATGCCTGTGTATGCTGTGCAGACCAAGTGGGGCTCCTGAATACGTGCTGTGGAGTACCTGGTAGATTACATGGATGTGCTCACCGACTTCACTACGACCTTACCGGATACGGAGAAGTGTGACCAGGACCTTTGTGAGCTGCTGAGGGAACAAGGCCCAGCAGAAGGCCCAGGCAGTGATCATTGTGGAGCATAGTGTGAAGATTGTCAGCTTAGCCACTAAGCTGGAGGAGACCTCTGTGCCAACAGCTCACAACGTCGGCAGCAAGCTAGAGGACCTGCAAATGCAGTATGAAAATGGCTGGCGCCCTCATACAGCTGCTGGGGCAATTTCCAGAGGAAGACAGGGTCTCCTGCACTGAGTTGTTCTTGTACGCCATGGCAGCATGCTCAATCAAGCTGCAGACTGTGCTGGAGAAGCACCCCTGCCTTCACCTGGATCAAGTCACTAACTGTTCCAGCCCAGGTGGTAGGTGGAAGAAAGGATAATAAGGACTATGTCCATGCCATCCCTGCTCTGAACCAGGTGACTGCAGAATAGTGACCCAGATACATGGCCATCGACAAGGCAGATGCTGGAAGAGATTGCAGTGGACTGATGGGCAGCTAGTCGGGACAGTATTCCAGCCTTAGCTCACACATCTGTGCATCCCCACCACCTCAGTGGATGGAGAGAGACTTTTCTCACATTATCAGATGCTACTTAGTCAGTGTAGAAGGAGCCTCACAGAGAAAAATGTTGAAATGTTGTTGATTGCAAAGTATAATAGCATTGAGCACTAAAAAGCATGTCAGTCACACCCACCCCCAGCAACTCTACCACTCTTTCTGTGTTTTGGTTTGAAGCAATTTGATAATAGTTCAAATTAAAAGCTATTTGGTGAAAGCTATTTGGCACATTTTCATCAAGGATCTCTCTACTTTGCTCTGTTAATCTTTTCCTCGATCCTGACTTGTTTCCTAGTCCCTGCTGCTAAAAAACATCCCCAGAGCATGATGCTGCCACCACGTTTTACCATAGGGATGGTGCCAGGATTCCTCCAGACGTGACACTTGGAATTCAGGCCAAAGATTTCATTATTGGTTCCATCAGACCAGAGAATCTTGTTTCCCATGGCCTGAGAGTCCTTTAGGTACCTTTTGGCAAACTCCAAGCGGGCTGTCGTGCCTTTTACTGAGGAGTGGCTTCCATCTGGCCGCTCTACCATAACGGCCTGATTGGTGGTGTGCTGCAGTGATGGTGTGCTGCAGAGATAGGGATAACCTTCCAGAAGGACAAACAACTCCACAGAGGAACTCTGGAGCTTTGTCAGAGTGACCATCGGGTTCTTGGTCACCTCCCTGGCCAAGGCCCTTCTCCCCTGATTGCTCAGTTTGGCCAGTTGGCCATCTCTAGGAAGAGTCTTTGTGGTTCCAAACTTCTTCCATTTAAGAATGATGGAGGCCACTGTGTTCATGGGGACCTTCAATGTTGCAGAAATGTTTTGGTACCCTTCCCCAGATCTGTGCCTCAACACAATCCTGTCTCGGATCTCTACGGACAATTCCTTCGACCTCATGGCTTGGTTTTTGCTCTGACATGCACTGTCAACTGTGAGACCTTATATAGACAGGTGTGTGCCTTTCCAAATCATGTCCAATCAATTGAATTTACCACAGGTGGACTCCAATCAAGTTGAAGAAACATCTGAAGGATGATCAATGGAAACGTTCCCGGAGGCACAAAGACGTCGTTTCTCAAAATGCATTCTACTGTGGTCCGAGCACGGAGGGTCGGAGTTTGAGTCAAAATCAAAGAATGCGAAACGGAGCATGCACGGCACTTCTCGAATGCATACTCCATTTGATGCAACCTTCAACAGAAAGTATGCAAAGAAATATGACGTAACCGTAAAAAAATTATGAAAACTTTCTTGAAATCAATGAGCGAGAGAAAATAAACTGACTTCGGAATGAAATGTTGCCTATTCACATCTCATATATTGTAAAATATTTTATCTTGATACGTTAATAAATACATGCTGTGTTAATTTTGGCACGGTTACCTGCTTCTAAAACCCATTGTAGTGTGCGTAGGTCCCAAGCCCATAGTAGGTCAATAGAACTAACTGGCTAGCTACTACTGTTAGCTAGCCAGATAGCCACAAATAATTGTTAGCTAGCTACCAACAAAGAATTGACAGCTATATTGGAAAACATTGGTTTTCAGACATTTTTGCCTGTTATACTATCTGGTTAGCTACATTATTTAAAAAAATAACATATAGCTAGCTGATAGTTATGAAGTAAAGCGTTGTGTATATATTGTTTCATCTCTATTGTTACCATTGTCCTGGCTGGAAGAAGTGAATGAGGGGATGCAACGCAAGGTAATATAGTAGGGGGAGTGCGAGTGCTTCTCAAATGTAATGTTATGCGTTCTCCACACTCTCATCCACACAAGAACATACTCAAGAGAACCTCCTTTGGGAATTCACTTGGAGCATGAGTGTAGAGCACGGGAGTATGCATATTGAGAAACACCCATGGTTTCCATGCGTTTGATGCCATTCCATTTACTTCGTTCCAGACATTATTATGAGCCGTCCTCCCCTCAGCAGCCTCCACTGAGCCTCACGATCTCTCTCTCCATAAACGGCCGCTGTTAATTGGATATTTGAGTGGTATAAAATTAAAGTGAATTATACCTGACAATTATGAGTGGTTTAAGTTACATTCCCATCCTTTTTGGGCTCTGCCTGTCAAGCAGCAGAGGGGTGTATTTGCCGATGTACTGTTAACTGATCATGTTTACTTTGCAAGCTACCGGTAGAAACACTTTGTACAGTTGGCTAAACATAGTGATAAGTAGACCTAATGTGCTAAGGAAATGTTTTGTTGGCGAGTATTTTTCTATGCTTATACAGGTGCAATAAAGGCCTAGTGTACAAATATTTTATTAATATCTATATATTTTTTTCTTGTGATTTATCAAAGGGGTGCTGTAGCTATGGATACAAACCACAACCACATACTGACCCAATTCTGTATTAACAGGTTGTTTCCATGATGACATGAGTGACTGCAAATTGTTGATCGGCGAGAAGAGGGAACTTGGGGGAACGCTCTACTTCAGCTGGAGTATCTAAAGCTGAAGTTATTAACTCTGCCGCAATATTGTTCATCATGGCTGGTATCATCCAGCTGATCAGTCTTCTTTTTTGCCCTCGACTTAACAAAAACGCGGACAACGTCCTGCGGAGTAATGCCCTAGGGTGCTGATAGGAGGGACCATGCTCTGCTGCTTCTGATAGGAGGGACCATGCTCTGCTGCTTCTGATAGGAGGGACCATGCTCTGCTGCTTCTGATAGGAGGGACCATGCTCTGCTGCTTCTGATAGGAGGGACCATGCTCTGCTGCTTCTGATAGGAGGGACCATGCTCTGCTGCTTCTGATAGGAGGGACCATGCTCTGCTGCTTCTGATAGGAGGGACCATGCTCTGCTGCTTCGATTAGGAGGGACCATGCTCTGCTGCTTCGATTAGGAGGGACCATGCTCTGCTGCTTCTGATAGGAGGGACCATGCTCTGCTGCTTCTGATAGGAGGGACCATGCTCTGCTGCTTCTGATAGGAGGGACCATGCTCTGCTGCTTCTGATAGGAGGGACCATGCTCTGCTGCTGCTGCTTTAAAGTTGCACTGTGCAGAAATCAAAAAAATGTGAATAGTTCGCCTAATTTCAGTTTATATGTAGAGAATCATTGTACCATCTAAACCACCGTAGAACATATTTTCCATAACCAAAAATATTGTATTTTCAGCTGGTGTACAAAATGAAAGTAAAAGACACAAAAACAAAATGTAAGAACAGGAAGCATAGAAATAGCACAAATAGAACATATATACCACTCACACTTGCTTTCAATGAAAATTTCAGATCTAACACACATTTATGTATGAATTTCGTTGGGTCGCCCAAAAAGTGACAGTTATTTACAATAAAATGTTATTATTCAACTCCTAACTTAATGTGTTCATTGGGTGGAGCTGTATATTGCACTTGTTTTTCAGCCATGTGGATATCAACCACAACCACAAACTGCCTCAATAGGTTGTGTTTCCATGACAACACAACAGCATTGAGCGGTTATATAGAGGCCTATTGAGTGGCTCAATTCTCTTATCTTACAGAAGACCTCAGCAACAAACTTCAGAGTGAAATAATCTGCTGTTCTAGAACTTTGTAAAGACTAAAGCTGTCATAGCTCCAGGATCTCCTCTGGAAGTTCATCATCTCTGCTGTTCTGCAATCTTCTTCATTCTACAGGAGCATAATGTAGCATCATTATATTGTATTATTTCCATGTCTTCTTCTACAGGACCATAATGTAGCAGTGTGATATTACCATTCATACTGATGCACCACAATAGAGAATAACTATGACAAACTTCCTGCTAAATCGGTCCAAAGCAAAAAGCAGGACTTACATCCTATTATGCTGAATGATGATGGTGATGATGATGGTAATGATGATGGTGATGATGATGGCGATGAGGATGACGATGATACAGTTAATCTTCCCATCTCGAGTGAAGCACAAACAGAAGCTGTCTCGAGACGACTCTTATTTTCCGATTGTGCATGTGTTAAAAAAGCCCTAACTAATCTAAATCCAATTCCCAAGAATAAACATTACAGTAACTCTGAGAAGTGATTAAGACTGGGTCTATCATTTCACAAACCATCAAACAAGTGAGAGGATAATAGCGAAAACACAGGCAGGCACACACACAATATCTTCTAGCTAAAGGATGGGGCTTACAAGGAACTAAAAAGGCACACACACACTCCCAGCTTTACGTCCTCCTGTGAGAGAGCTGACAGCGGTGCCAGTAAAGAACTCTATGACGGAAATATCAAACCAGAGAGGAACTTCAGTAAGCCTCGGTTAAATCAGTCTATTTCACTGCCTGGCTGGTTTTCATGATGGTTAAATCAGTCTACTTCACTGCCTGGCTGGTTTTCATGATGGTTAAATCAGTCTATTTCACTGCCTGGCTGGTTTTCATGATGGTTAAATCAGTCTACTTCACTGCCTGCCTGCTTCTCATCATCCTCCCACATGTTGAAAGCTAACAGTCCAGTTCTTTTCTCCTCTGGTTTTCTACCTAGTTTTTTTTACACACTTCACAAGACACACCTCTCTTAGAATAATTAAAAGACAGTGGAGCTGCTTCTTCCTGAGCTTTCTAAGGCTGGGATTCAATCCGTAGTGCAGCATCCTGGGACAGACAAAAATGCAACTTTTAAAAGGCATTTTCTTGGGAGATGGCGTTCATGGTAAACGATGTTCATGTCATCGATGAAGATTCTGATTGTGTATACAATTCAACCCTAGAAAGGTCACGAAGCAGCAGCCTAACCAGATCAAATCTCCTGGACTCCTTCCATACAAAGGCCGTCAGTTCAACAAGTCAATATTCACAAGTCAATATTTAAGAACAGAATATAACTTGTCCACTGCAACAAAACAGTTAGCATATATAGCATACATATATGTAATGTCTTCGGAAAGTATTCATACCCCTTGACTTTTTCCAGATTTTGTTATGGTACAGCCTTATTTGAGGCACAGATCTGGGGAAGGGTACCACAAAGGAACTTCAGAATTGAAGGTCCCCAAGAACACAGTGGCCTCCATCATTCTTAAATAGAAGTTTGGAACCACCAATACTCTTCCTAAAGCTGTCCGCCCTGCCAAACTGAGCAATCGGTGGAGAAGGGCCTGTGTCAGGGAGGTGACCTAGAACCCGATGGTCACTGACAGATCTCTAGAGTTCCTCTGTGGTGATGGGAGAAACTTCCAGAAGGACAACCATCTCTGCAGCACTCCACCAATCAAATGTATTTATATAGCCCTTCGTACATCAGCTGATATCTCAAAGTGCTGTACAGAAACCCAGCCTAAAACCCCAAACAGCAAGCAATGCAGGTGTAGAAGCATGGTGGCTAGGAAAAACTCCCTAGAAAGGCCAAAACCTAGGAAGAAACCTAGAGAGGAACCAGGCTATGTGGGGTGGCCAGTCCTCTTCTGGCTGTGCCAGGTGGAGATAACAGAACATGGCCAAGATGTTCAAATGTTCATAAATGACCAGCATGGTCCAATAATAATAATAATAATAATAATAATAAGGCAGAACAGTTGAAACTGGAGCAGCAGCACAGCCAGGTGGACTGCGGACAGCAAGGAGTCATCATGTCAGGTAGTCCTGGGGCATGGTCCTAGGGCTCAGGTCCTCCGAGAGAGAGAAAGAAAGAAAGGAGAGAATTCAAGAATTCACACAGGACTCCGAATAGGACAGGAGAAGTACTCCAGATATAACAAACTGACCCTAGCCCCCCGACACAAACTACTGCAGCATAAATACTGGAGGCTGAGACAGGAGGGGTCAGGAGACACTGTGGCCCCATCCGAGGACACCCCCGAACAGGGCCAAACAGGAAGGATATAACCCCACCCACTTTGCCAAAGCACAGCCCCCACACCAATCAGCACTTTATGGTAGAGTAGCCAGACAGAAGCCACTCCTCAGTAAAAGGCACATGACAGCCCACTAGGAGTTTACCAAAAGGCACCTAAAGGACTCTCAGACCATGAGAAACAAGATTCTGATGTCTGATGAAACCAAGATTGAACTCTTTGGCGTGAATGCCAAGTGTCACGTCTGGCTAACACCTGGCACCATCCCTAGGGTGAAGCATGGTGGCAGCATCATGCTGTGGGGATGTTTTTCAGAGGTAGGGACTGGGAGACTAGTCAGGATCGAGGGAAAGATGAATGGCGCAAAGTATAGAGAGATCCTTGATGAAAACCTACTCCAGAGTGCTCAGGACCTCAGCCTGGGGTGAAGGTTCACCTTCCAACAGGACAATGACCCTAAGCACACAGCCAAGACAACACAGGAGTGGCTTCGGGAAAAGTCTAAATGTCCTTGAGTGTTCTAGCCAGAGCCCGGACTTGAACACGATCGAACATCTGAAGAATCCTGAGCATAGCTGTGCAGCAATGCTCTCCAGCCAACCTGGCAGAGCTTGAGAGGATCTGTAGAGAAGAATGGGAGAAACTTCCCAAATACAGGTGTGTCAAGTTTGTAGTGTCATATCCAAGATGACTGACACATTGTACAGGTACCCCCTGTATATAGCACCGCTATTGTTACTTACTGCTGCTCTTTAATTATATGTTATTCTTCTCTCTCTCTGGTTGTCCTTCTTAGGTATTTTCAGAAAACTGCATTGTTGGTTACGGGCTTGTAAGTAAGCATTTTAATGTGTTGGGTTTTGGGAATATGAAATATACTTATGTCATTGAGGCAGAGAGAGTAAGGTATAACGTTTACATTATGTCAGGATATGTTATTGTTAGCCATCAGGGATCCTATGGGAGGAGAAGAGACAGTCTGGTACCAGTCACCATGACAGCCTTGAGTTGGGGAGGAGTGAGCACTTTGCGGAAGAGGTCAGGTCAGATGAAGTGAGGAAGAACAGATATCACTCTGGTTCTGTCTAGCAACAGAGATGCATTGGCTGTTCAGATGTGTAGGAGGAGACTCAGCCTAGGAGACTCAGCCTAGGAAAAAGGGTTAAATATCAGTGCTTGTGTGAACAACGATCGATCGTGCATTCGGAAAGTATTCAGGCCTCTTGATCGATAGATAAGATAGTGATGTGGCCGTGGTTTGCAATATAAATCAAGCAGTCAGGCATTCAGTTACTAATCGATTGAACATTAGAATGGGCAACAACGAGTGACCTACTTACTGTAAGTGACTTTCAGTGTGGTATGATCGTTGGTGCCAGACACGCCGGTTCCAGTATATCAGAAACGGCCTCCTGGGCTTTTCACGTATGACAGTGTGTAGTGTTTACTGAGAATGGTGCGACAAACATAAAACATTCAGTCAGTGGCAGTCATGCGGCCGAAAACAGCTCGTTGATGAGAGGTCGAAGGAGAATGTCAAGAATCGTGCAAGCTGACGGGCCACAAACAGACAAATAATGGCGCAGTACAACAGTGGCGTGCAGAACGACACACAACTCGTCGGTCTTTGTCACAGACGGGCTATTGCTGCAGACAACCACACCGGGTTCCACTCCTACCAGCTAAAAACAAGAAGCGGGCCACCAACACTGGATAATTGAGGAGTGGTAAAACATTGCCTAGTCCGATGAATCCCAGTTCCTGTTGCGTCATGCTGAGATGGCAGAGTCAGGATTTGGTGTGAGCATCATGAGTCCGTGGCCCAATCCTGGTGGGGAATGTTTTCCTGGCACACGTTAGGCAACTTGATAGAAATTGAGCAACATGTCCATGCTCTGAAGAATTCAGGCTGTTCTGGAGCAAAGGTGGGTTCTAGCTGGGTGTACCTAATAAAACGACCACTGGGTGTAATGTAATGGCCTTTGTAGGGACTTTGTGAGGTGTTGTATAATGCACACTGACGTAATATAGTAGTGTAATGTAGTACTACTCTCGAGAAAGAGTTCAACCGTTTTGATGACCTGTTGCAGATTGGGTTGGGTACGGATTTCTTTAGTGCTGTGGTTCTTTGTTCCTCAGATACAGGCCCTTGTTTTGTTGTTGTTTTTTATTCCACTTTTCACATTGAATCACAGCTGAAATGCATGTGTGATTTCCGTTAGCAGTCTCGCACCCACACATGCACGTAGGTACGCAGGCTGGGGTACTTGCACGCACGCACACACGTCCTCCTCCCCTCCACAGACTGGGTCTCCAATGACACATTATTTGCCATATAGTGCACTACTTCTGATCAGATACCCTACCCTTATGTAGTGCACTTAGGGATAGGGTGTCATTTGTCGTTAGCCCAATTGTTTGAGGTCAGAAAGAAAGTGTGGATGCCTGGACAGTGTCTCCCAACAATACAGGTAGACCAGAGAAGTCACATCCCTGATTGGCAGATGAGTGGAAACCCTGATTAGAAGCATGTTGTTCATCGGTTGTTCTTTACAAATGCTGTTTTGAATTAAAATAAAATTGTACCGAAATGCTGAAGGCTATAAAGCCAAAACATCTGTGCACACTTTTTCAAAATCAAATAATGGTGTAAGCTTTATGCGACATCTGAGTGCAAACCCATTACACCTTTTTGAGTGTCTCACAACACCCATGATATGACCTCTGACCTCAAGCTATATTGCCTGAATGACTTACATTGTTTGACTAACTCTTTGCAGTTATGGCTGCTTGTACATTTCTCTTCAGTCAACCTTGAGATGAGTGTGTTTCTGTAATGACTCAAGTGGATGCTAGTCATCTCCAAGATGGAGTTCATTGTTCTGATGATGATGATGACGAGGGAGAAAGGAAGGGAATCGATCAATCGTAAACACAGTGAATGCCATGGTTTTTGTTTGCTGTGCAGTTTTTATTCCATCGGTCTATTATACCGTACAGTATGAAGCCAATGTCCCTATATTTTGCTATGACTCATGCTTGGGTGAGAGAAGGAATCAACCATTCACAATATTTCTTCACAGCCCATTTAGGTTCAGATGTAGGATCACTCGGGTCCCGGGTGGGGCAGCGGTCTAAGGCACTGCATCTCAGTGCTAGAGGTGTCACTACAGACACCCTGGTTCAAATCCAGGCTGTATCACAACCGGCTGTGATTGGGAGTCCCATAGGGTGGCACACAATTGGCCCAGTGTCGTCTGAGTTTGGACGGTGTGGGCTGTCATTGTCAATAAGAATGTGTTCTTAAGTTCTTAACTGTCTAGTTAAATAAAGGTTAAATGTCAAAATAAATATTTGAGCCACTTTGCTACAGCAGGAAAATAACCATGCAGCAACAGGAAGTGTTAATTATTATGTGGATTATGGACATTTGTGTAGGGGTTGATACATTTTTCATAAGGAAAAATCAAGTCTGACAAAGTGGAAATTCAACAACAGAAGCCTTTTTAAACCTTGAATACACTACAAGTTAAAAATGTCAAATTAAAAGCCTAGATCTGTACAACACAAGGTTAGGGTGTGTTCTAACTACAGTCTGAAATGCTATTGTCCCTCTCTTCTGCTTTCAACATTTCTCTGCAGTCCATTTAGCTACTGAGCCGTCATCAATACTAATCCCAAATCTCCCACAGGTGCCAATTAAGCATTACTAGGCCCTATAGCCACAATAACACAGCCCTGGGCCTTGGTGACAAGGCACATCGAGGTCCAATGGTTTCCTTACATTTAGAAATCAAGGGTCAAACGAAGAGGCAATTTCTGCATCAATCTTCATAGTCAGCAAAAGTGATACTCAAACTAGCCTGGACTACTGTTAAAGCTACTTCATGACAACTGCTGATGTAAAAAGGGCTTTATAAAAAAATTGCATTGATTGACAGAAATCTGGCAAGGAAGAAAACAAGCCGTAGATGATCTGCATTTTTCTGTCTAAAGTTCAGAGGAAGTCACTCTTCTCCGTCTTCAAAACACAACAACTCCACTGGTGAATAGGCTCCATGTCCTCTATGGTGTCCATGTTAGGACAGCCCTAGTCTAGGCACAACTTTGTTCAATCTAGAAGTTGTGATGAGACCGAGGCGATCCTAATATGGACAGCGTACTCTATCCCCTCAGAGTACATGTAGCGTAAACTAACAACCTCATCTCCATCACATCCTACCTGATCAAAGGAGAGAGATGACCAAAGGTAAGAGATGAAATGTAAGTTGGGCTTTGAAAACCCTCTCTCTCGACTATCTATTTCTGTTCAGATGCAATCAGACAAGGTAACATGCTGTGTATGTAAGAACTCTTGTTTATGTTCTGAAGCTGTGGCGCTCCATAATGTTGTGAGTGTGTGTGTGGGTGCTTTGAGTGTTTGTTTTTTTAGTTTGTCTACATTAGAGAGAGAACGTTTGTGTCTGTTGATTACAGTATTTGTGTGTGTGTCGTGAGTGTTGATTGCATGTTTACAGTATGCGTGTGTGAGCGCGGTGGTGTGTTTGTAGTCTGATGCTCTCTGATTACCGCGCATGGCAGTGCTATAGATTAGACCAGCCTAGACAGCTGCTCCCTCCATAAGACTGGCTCAGTGGTTCAGTGATCTGCTCCCTCCATAAGACTGGCTCAGTGGTTCAGTGATCTGCTCCCTCCATAAGACTGGCTCAGTGGTTCAGTGATCCGCTCCCTCCATAAGACTGGCTCAGTGGTTCAGTGATCTGCTCCCTCCATAAGACTGGCTCAGTGGTTCAGTGATCCGCTCCCTCCATAAGACTGGCTCAGTGGTTCAGTGATCTGCTCCCTCCATAAGACTGGCTCAGTGGTTCAGTGATCTGCTCCCTCCATAAGACTGGCTCAGTGGTTCAGTGATCTGCTCCCTCCATAAGACTGGCTCAGTGGTTCAGTGATCTGCTCCCTCCATAAGACTGGCTCAGTGGTTCAGTGATCTGCTCCCTCCATAAGACTGGCTCAGTGGTTCAGTGATCTGCTCCCTCCATAAGACTGGCTCAGTGGTTCAGTGATCTGCTCCCTCCATAAGACTGGCTCAGTGGTTCAGTGATCCGCTCCCTCCATAAGACTGGCTCAGTGGTTCAGTTAATGAGACAGCATGCCATATCACTGGCTTCTCCCTTTGGTCTCTTCTCCTCAACCTCTACAGACTGAGTGACACACACCCAAACCTGTTGCACAGTTCTCCACATAAACACACACACACACACACACACACACCACCTCCTTCTTCTTCTCTAACCTGGGAAGGCTGCTTACAGATGCCGTATCTTAATTTGAGCCAGTTTCACACAGCAGGAAAATAATCCTGCAGCAACAGGAAATGTGAATTGGATTGTGGATTATAATTGATGGAAATGTTTTATGGGTTGATGACAATGGTTGATGACATTTTTTTGAGAAAATCAAGGCTGACATTTTAAAATCAGAAATTATAAACTTCAGAAGCCTTTTTAAATCTCTAATACAGAAAGTTTGCATTTCAGGATGATCAAATTCGTCATCTGTACAGTTCACTATGATTAAAAGACTTTCACCCAGACAGAATCAGTTGCATTCATATCTCAACAACCACATTTAGAAACTTCAGGTAACACCGTCGTTGAAGATCACAGGTATATAAGTCACTGGGTATAATGCTTTAAGATGACATAACATTCTAAGACCTGTCATAAGCAAGCATGAGCTAGTGTTGTAACCTGGCTTTTTCTTACAAAACAAATTACGTTTTAGTGCCCGCAACTGTGTTCAACAGTTATTCATAAGTTGTAGCTACTGTATAGCAGCTTCTCAAAGAGGTTTGTCTCGTTAAGGCTAATGGACAGACTACGAAAACATAAATGGTAGAGTAGATCTGTCATGATACGTGAGATAATAAGCAGCATCAGTTCCGGTTCTTGGGTTTTTCGTCCCTGGTTATTTGGACAAATCACAATTTCACAGGTCTTCACAGCATCTTTAGAATTTCGTAAGGGGAGGGGACATCTGGCCCATAGACTTGCCCACAACTGGCAAAGAGAGAGTGTGGAGCGCTTCATTCTGGTTCTCATCCTCCTTTCTCTTAAGTATGCACCCAGAACTTACTCGTGCATCTGACCAATTACACAAGACTTTAATTCTGGGTTAACCGAGATAACTTTAAGGCAGAAAAAGAGAAACATTAAGCATTCACTAGACTACAAAGCAGTGATGAAGGAGACACTATAGAGGAGTTCAGAGCCCTTGTGTAGTAGAAGAAGAATCCTCCAATCAGCACATCACCCTTTGATCAAGGTTAATACACCAGGAACGCCAGAGGGGGTGGGTCTCTCTCACTCACCCTCTGTTAACATGCAGACGATGTGGCCTGGGGACAGGTGCAGAGCGGGGGAGGGGAACAGTGGTTGAAGGTCAGGCACAGCTCAGTGTGACTTTGGGATGGGGAGACAGAAGGGGGAGGGAAAGAAAGATGAGGGGAGGAGGAGAGAAACAGACAGCGAGGAGGAAAGATAGAAACAGCGAGGAGGAGAGACGCACACTCACTCCTCATATCTGACCCACCCCGCAGAGGCCAATGTCTCATTTTTAAAGCATCCGGCTGCGAGGTGAAATGGCACAACTGTTTTTCTATTTTCCACCAAACTGCATATCAATAAGGTGAGAAATGACGTCTTGTGTTGGGCCAAAATGTACTGTGTCCTTAGAAAGTGAATGGGAAAATAAGGAAGACACTTCTGTAGTGGATGTGTGAGAGTGTTTATGGGGGTGATAGATTGAGTGACTCGGGAGAGGAGGAATCATTAGAGTATGAGTAGTAGGAAGAGGAAGGCTAACTGAGAGTGACATTTAGACTGACCCTGCAGGTGCAAAGCAATGCCTTTATACTCATGGAGATAGAGACAGACACACAAAACCTCTCACATACACTAGCCTAGTACATTAGCCTAGTGCACTCACCTACAAGTCAACATTCCACAGATCCTGTCACAATTAATTCCAGCAGAATGACCTAAAAATATATCCTAAACATACATGTTTGGCATATGAAAAGGAGTTGCACCTGGTAAGGAGTAGAATGAGAACACAGACAGGTCTGGTTCCCATGGCTACTAAACATACACTCCAATATACTAACAGCTGCAACTTCCCTGTCCGAACTGAGCTTAGCACATTCTGTCTCATCTGAACAAGGGGAGAAAGGAGGGAGGAGAGATCGATTCTACACAACACGCCCTCTGCTCATCCACTTCGTACTCTGAAGCCCCGAGGTGCCTGGGAACAGGGCCCCTGATGATCTATCGCAGGAGCCACTTGGTAGATCAACACATCTGATACTTGAGTATGTTCCAATTCTGCAAAGTATTGCAACATTCAAGAATCACAGGAACATGATATACCGATCCTATAAACTGCACAGAAGGCACCAGATATCCTCACAGATGTCAGTCAGTCCATATCTTTATCTGTTAGTCAGTATCTCACTCGACAAGTTACTAAATCAGACCCGGGCAACGATAACAGTAACAAACATTGAGACATCCAGAACACACTGCAAAACCTAGCATCTATAGTGGCCATGGTGTCCTAGATCACAGAGACCCCCACCTCACTTAGACTGTAGAAAGAGTCAATGGCAAAGATAGCCGGGGGAGCCCTTTATCCACCTCTATGGCTGGTCTCTGTAGGGCAGCCATTTTTCCCATAGATCCCCAGGACACCTGCAGCAGTGTAAAATACCAGCCCTACAGTCCATCACTAAGACAACGCTTCTCTGTGACTCCTCCAGTGTTTAAAAGCTCCAGTGACAGATATAATGGACGGCTGCAGGCACTAAAAGTTGTTTGTGACCGCTAAAGTAGTATGCCGTAGTGCCTGCAACTGTTGGGATAAAAGAAAAGGTTCCCCTGTGGTAAGTGTTTTTTTCTTCTGGGTTTGTTAGGGCCAACAGGTCAGAGGCATTACCTATAAGGGCCCAGAGTTGTTCCTGGTCAGGAACATCTCAGAGCCATAGATTGACCTATAGGTGGTGTAGTCTAAGGACAAGCAGCTAGACATATCACTTCTAGCCTCCTTGTCCAAGATGGAGGAGCCAATGCCAGGAGGATTATGGCATTGATGTCAACCATCAGGGTTGCGTTGATTCGGCACCAAACAGATGTAAAAGGATTGACACAGAGGGACTACCCAGACTTGTCCAATAAGAAAATAGTTTTCATTTTCCCACTACAAAACGTTTTCCATTGTATGCCCTAATGAACACGATCCAGGTAATCTATCCCCAAGGGGGAGAGGGATGGAGAGGGCAATAGTTATCCTATGGGAAACTTGCTGATCACTTCTTTATTGAGGAAGAATGTACTTACTACCATTGTGATATGTGGTTGTCTCACCTAACTATTTTAAGATGAATTTTAAGATGAATACACTAACTGTAAGTGGCTCTGGATAATTTATTTAACCAGGTAGGACAGTTCTCATTTACAACTGCGACCTGGCCAAGATAAAGCAAAGCAGTGCGACACAAACACAGAGTTACACATGGAGTAAACAAACGTAGAGTCAATAACACAATAGAAAAGGTCTATATACAGTGAGTGCAAATGTAGTAAGATTAGGGAGGTAAGGCAATAAATAGGCCATAGTAGCAAAATAATTACAATTTAGCAATTAATCACTGGAGTCATAGATGTGCAAGTAGAGATACTGAGGTACAAAGGTGCATAAAAACAATATGGGGATGAGGTAGTTGGGTGGACTATTTACAGATGGCTATGTACAGGTGCAATGATCGGTAAGCTGCTCTGACAGCTTACGCTTAAAGTTAGTGAGGGAGATATGAGTGAGGGAGATATGAGTCTCCAGCTTCAGTGATTTTTGCAATTCATTCCAGTCATTGGCAGCAGAGAACTGGAAGGAAAGGTGGCCAAATGAGGAATTGCCTTTGGGGGTGACCAGTGAAATATACCTGTTGGAGTGTGTGCTGCGGATGGGTGCTGCTATGGTGACCAGTGAGCTGAGATAAGGCGGGGCTTATCCCCAAAAAGACTTATAGATAACCTGGAACTAGTGGGTTTGGCAACAAATATGAAGCGTGGGCCAGCCAACGAGAGCATACAGGTCGCAGTGGTGGGTAGTAGTGGTGGGCTTTGGTGACAAAATGGATGGCACTGTGATAGACTGCATACAATTTGCTGAGTAGTGTTGGAGGCTATTTTGTAAATGATGTCGCCGAAGTCAAGGATCGGTAGATTAGTCAGTTTTACGAGGTTATGTTTGGCAGTAAGAGTGAAGGATGCTTTTTTGCGAAATAGGAAGCCGATTTTAGATTTCATTTTGGATTAGAGATGCTTAATGTGAGTCTGGAAGGAGAGTTTACATTCTAACCAGACACCTAGGTATTTGTAGTTGTTCACACATTGTAAGTCAGTACTGTCCAGAGTAGTGATGCTGGACGGGTGGGCAGGGATCGGTTGAAGAGCATGCATTTAGTTTTACTTGCATTTAAGAGCAGTTGGAGGCCACAGAAGGAGAGTTGCTAAATGACTAACATGTAAATGAATGACCTGTCACCAGACAGACCACAGATCATTAGAAATGCCACGCATGTCGATATAGACTGAACTATTACACACAAGCTCAGAAAGGCTGTGATCAGGGGAAGGGATGACAGCCACCGAGGTCAACAGTGGCCTTGCACTCTAATCAGAGATGGTGATGAACACACATGCGTCGACAGACGCTCGCTCACTCTCTCCCACACAGGTGTACATAAACACAACAGCTGTCAATAGAAAGACATTCATGCACTCAACCAAGGTGAGACAATAACAAATGACTTGACACTGGACATTTGAAGTTGAAGAGACATATGGTGACAGTCTAAGGACAAGAGAGGTCAAGCTCCTGACATACCCAGCAGAACCTGAATGAGAACAAGGACAGAGCTATCAGTAGTCTAATCAAGGGGACTTGGTGATTGGGAACGTTTCTTGTGGACCGCCACTAACAACACTGTTCTCTGTGAAGACTATCAAAACGCCTATAGGGATGCATAACAAGAAACACCACCAGGGTTGTCTCAGAATAGGAGCGCTGTTCTAGGACCAGTTTAGCCTTTTAGGTCATAATGAATATGATTACAAGAACAGGAGGGGATCTGTTCCTAGATCAGCACGCTTTCTCTGGATACGGGCCCAGAACCCCAGCTTTGATCTCAGATCCACATGAGCTTCCATCAATTCCACTAATACCTTTTAACCAACCGACTTCATACATGATGAAACAGAACATTTGTCTCGTCCCGAAAGGCATAAATCTAGGCTGTGTCCCTATGGGCCCCGGTGAAAGGTAATGCACTGAATAGGGAACAGGGTGTCATTTGGGACGGAGCTGTATAATGCCAGGAGATGTCACTCAGGGAGGGAAAGACAGATTTATGCAGTTAGAAGCAGACTTTTTTCCCCCAACAGGATCCGACTAGCGTTTGTACGTTTGAGTGAGAGCAGTAGGATTGAGAGAGATTACTTCTACACAGGAGAAGAGGTGAGGTAGATTATACAAAGAAATGGGGAGGTAGGGAGGGAGAGAGAGAGAGAGAGTCTTTGACGCTCAACAACAAATCAGTAATAATGGCTTGGAAAGAAGAGGGGAGAAAGAGAAGAGGAGAGAAACAGGATATTGCTCTATACAATCTGCTCTCCACCTCTGTCTTGTGTCTTTTCATGCTCTCATCCTTCCTTTCCCTCAATGCCTTTTAAGAGGACGTACGCACCCACCGCTGTTGGTTGGCCTCCAATGGGGACATCTCCTTGACCCATTATGGTTGTCATGGGAATATTGGTTGTTAAGGGAATCAGCAACTCCTCTCGCTCAAGTTGGAGACATGTAAGGGTAAATGCTAATGTTGATAGTATTCGGTGCAGAGTGTAGACCTGGGTTGAACATTTTACATGTTGTTTTCTTTGAAATATTTTAGGTGCGCTTGATTTAGCTTACCTGAAAGGACTGTTTTATTGGTTCCATTATACCAGACAAACTAAATCAAATGCTTCTAAAGTATTTCAAATAAAACATGCTATTTCTATCCTGGTTTGCACCTATACCAGTTAGACCAAGCCAAATAGATCAAATTCGGCAAGACGGTGTAGTTTCTCTCTGCTGTAATGTGTTGCCATGGGATTTACTGCTGTTGATGAGATACTGTATGATTCCATTTCCCCACCAGTATCTTTGGGGAGTCAACAACAGTGGCACAGTCTTCCACTCCTCCTCACACATATTATTCTCAGCAATGAGATGTATAAATATCCAAAGCGCAATCTGGAGAATAACTAAAGTGACTTGACTATGTTTCAACTCTCAGACAATGATGGATGAGAACAATCACAATGTGAGGAGAACAGTCAGTGAGTGAGTGAGTGAGTGAGTGAGTGAGTGAGTGTGTGTGTGTGTGTGTGTGTGTTTGTGTGCAGCACATTGATAGGTTGAAACGTTGATTGCTTGTATCTGTTGGTAACAGAGTTGATGAGCCTGACTGGAGTGTCTGACAGTCTAATACATATTGTTCACATCTGGACCAACTCCGAGTCTGTCCATAAAGTGATTGATTGACGTGCTTTGGTGAGACAACAGACTAACCGAACTCTGAGTGAGTGAGCCTCAGATGCATACACAATGACTTAGCTTCCTCCAATTTCTCTCATTGGAATATTGCACAAATGCAAAAACACACACACACCATGTTATGTGGAAATGGCAAATCTGTTGCCTAATAAACCACGTGGAAATGGCAAATCTGTTGCCTAATAAACCACGTGGAAATGGCAAATCTGTTGCCTAATAAACCACGTGGAAATGGCAAATCTGTTGCCTAATAAACCACGTGGAAATGGCAAATCTGTTGCCTAATAAACCACGTGGAAATGGCAAATCTGTTGCCTAATAAACCACGTGGAAATGGCAATCTGTTGCCTAATAAACCACGTGGAAATGGCAAATCTGTTGCCTAATAAACCACGTGGAAATGGCAAATCTGTTGCCTAATAAACCACGTGGAAATGGCAAATCTGTTGCCTAATAAACCACGTGGAAATGGCAAATCTGTTGCCTAATAAACCACGTGGAAATGGCAAATCTGTTGCCTAATAAACCACGTGGAAATGGCAAATCTGTTGCCTAATAAACCACGTGGAAATGGCAAATCTGTTGCCTAATAAACCACGTGGAAATGGCAAATCTGTTGCCTAATAAACCACGTGGAAATGGCAAATCTGTTGCCTAATAAACCATGTGGAAATTGGAGACGCATCATAAAGTGTCTAGAATCAGGTCAAATCTGGACACATTATGCATCTAGCATTCTTCATAATAACAAGGGCTTGAAACCAGTTCTAACCTCGCTGCAAAAACATTGCCCAGCAACCACAGTTGAGACTAAATATGGACTAGAAGAGCCCACCCCCCTCACTCTTCATTCGCTGTCACATGAGTAGTTTGATAACCTATTTCACAAAGGAAAATTAATTATACGAACGACAATCATTGAAATGTTGTCTTTCCTATTGAATATGTGCCAGGCAGCTGCAGCAGCCACTGCCTCTCTCTTTCTCATCAATAACAGATGTGTGTATGTTCCTCTTAATAAACGGAGTATGCAGATTATATAAGAAATTAATGAATAAAATAAATAAAAACACAATTAATTGCATCAATCAGTATCCCTCTCTTATGTAACCAAACCAAAACCCTCCTGGGAGTGTATGCCTGGGAGCGTCCTAAACCAATAGAAAATAGGAGCTGAAACAAGCTTACATAACCACAACAAAAATCTAGCAACATTTAAAATGCATGTTGGACATTAATCAACATTCTGCTCTTAAAGAGGCAGAACACAGAGTATCCAAACATTAGGAAAACCTTCCGAATATTGAGTTGCACCATCCTGGACATGAACCCAGCCCTGACACTGGAGAGGCAACAGTTACATAATGGAGGGATAAAGGGAGAGTCAGGGAGGTAGGAAAGAGAAAAGGAAAATATAGAATGGGGAGAGGGTGATACAGAGAGAGAGAGAGAGTTGTTGATACCCACATAGCTACATAGCTACATCTGCGTGATCAACCAAAACCCCCAGTGTCTACAGCTACACCTTGATGAGACATGTTATCCCTGTCCAGAAACAACCCGAGCTATGAGGAAGAATAGTTCCACCCAATGAACAAATGAAGTCAGGAGACAGCACAGGAGTTGAATAATAACAACATTTATTATTCATAATAATGGAAAAACAATTGATTGGTGTCAGTTCCACCACCTATAAAACATCCCACCTCAGTCAGCCCTATACAACATCTACCTTCCAAGTGTTTTGACAAGTGGTGGGCAATCTTACCCTGCAGGGTCCAGACCATGAAGCGTATCCATCACCAATCATCTAATTGCTTACAACTATTTGCTGCTATCAGATTCACAAACATGTAAGATACGGTTTAGGCCAATAGAGTCAATGATCAACTCAGGCTTTTCTTTTTTAAAGCAGCAGCAGCAGCAGAGTATAGTCCCTGCTATTAGAAGCATTGAAGCAGCCCACCTAATGAGTTCAGCTGAAAACATAAGGCCATTACTCTGCAGGAAGTTGTCAGGGTTCAAGTTTTGTGTCAAGTCGAAGGCAACAAAGGAGGTAAAGATCAGCTGGGTTAAACCAGCCATGATGAACAATAGTCCAATAAAGTTAATCACTTCGGCTTCAGACGGATTCCTCTTGATGCAGTTAGTGCACTTTGATCTGTAGAGGAAGAATATCAGCCCTAAAAATAATATCAGCCCGAGCATAAAGGAGAAGGAGGAGAAGGATAAAATCAGTTTCATTCTGTACTGCAGAAGGTCTAACATTCCTAAAGCACATGCCCAGGTCACCATGGAGATTATCCATCCTATGATCCCCGTGGTGATGGCCGCGACCTCTGTTCCACTTGTATACAGAGTTCTGCTAAGTATGGCCCCTCCAATCAGGAGAAAGGCTGCAGCCCCCCAGCCGAAGTAGAGCGCTCCCCCCAGTTCCCTCTTCTCTCCAGTCAACTCATTGGAGGAGTCGATGAGGATTGTCCTGGCCTTCCAGGAGACAGGAATGAGGATGAGAAATCCGGCCAGGATGAAGAATATTCCTGTTATAATGATCAACTTAATGTAGTTGGTGGTCTTGTGCCTGACCATGGAGACCATGACTCCCAGAAACCCCAGGATAATAGCCATGATGGTCATGGCTCTGGTGACCTGCAGGTTGGAGCTCCATGCGGAGCTTGGCATGGAGTCGTAGACCTCACACTGAATGTGGCTTGTGCTCCTTTTCACACAGCTCATCCACAGGCCGTCCCAGACCTCCTCCGTGGTGACAAAGTTAGCTGCTGTGAAGGTTGTCTCCATCCAGGTGGGGAGTGCACACACTATAATGGTGGTGATTAATCCCATTACTCCCAGGACGATGCCCACAATCTCCATGCCCATCGACATACTGGGTCCCTGGGTATATTTCTCTACACCTGCCCGTCCTGGAGGAACAAGGATGTGACTCAACAAAGACATTTCAAAACCGCAGAGATGTTGAACTTCCAGAGATCCTAGACCTATGACAGCTTAAGTCTTTACAAAGTTCTAGAACAGCAGATTATTTCACTCTGAAGTTTGTTGCGGAGGTCTTCTGTAAGATAAGACAACTGAGCCACTCAGTAGACCTCTATATAACCACTCAATACTGTGAAGTCGTCATGGAAACATAACCTATCACTACAGATTTGGGTCAGTATGTGGTTGTGGTTGAACTAGTGCAATGTACAGCTGTGTCTTCCTGGTCTATTTAAAAGTTACTGTTACGTAGGAAAGTATTTCCACCAGTATGTTTTACCAAAATGTCAGATTAGTGTCTGTGTGTGTGCATGCATGTTTGTTTGTCTGCGTGTGTATGAGTCTGTGAGGTGTTTTTATGATACATATCCCTCCCTGAAAAAGCTATCTGATACAAAATGCAAATTGCTACGAACGCCATTGAACTGTGAGATGAAGAAAGCATCAGATGTCCATTTCACCAGGTCTCTGGGAGCTCAACTGAAAACATGTCAATAGCAGAAGTCTAAAGTCATTTACGCCCACAAACACACACTATGGGACCAGACACACACCTCCCATTCAGAGCCGCTGTCCATGACCTGCTGACGCTGTCCATGTCCTGCTAACGGGAGGCTGAGAAATAATTTACGGGGTCTGTCATGATCCAGGCACTCCAGAGGCCAGAGCAATCATGCACAGAGCAATCTCCTGGTCTGTGTCCTACATGGAGCACTACCCTACATGGAGCACTACCCTACATGGAGCACTACCCTACATGGAGCACTACCTTTAACCAGAGCCCTATGAGCAAAAGCAGTGTACTGTGTAGGGAATAGGGTGGCATTTGGGACGCAGACCTGCCCTTTCAGCCCCCCGTGGTCAGCCTTCTGCCACAGCAGACCCTCTCATCATTTACTGATGAGGAAGGATTTCATACCCTTCCCTCTCTCCTGCATAAACACACATACTTAGACTGTAGACACACATCCATCCCATACTTAAAGCCAACATAGAGGCTGACACATAAGTTGTGATTGCAGGACTTGCTAAAAACAACACATTATGATAGTATATGGAGAAGGCACTAACATGGCCAGAGGGAGTGGTTTCTACAGCATGAAATGACATATAGAATACCACTAGTGGTGCAAAAATGGTGTGGCCCAGTAGAGATATGAATGTTCTATGCCTGCTATATCTAGGTTCATCCAGTATGAGAATCAACAAAGGCCACAACTGTGACCATTTTATGAGAAATAGTGAAACATAGAAATATAATTACTTGAATATGAGTTATATTCATTTAATTTCCTTGGTGTGAATCGTAAAGGTTTTACAAGCTGGATGAATCTAGTTGATGATCCCTGCTGTAGAGGAACTGTTGTACTGTAACAAGAGGCCATGCAGAGGGGAGCCAGGGAGAACCTTGAGGGTAATATTGACAAAGAGATCCAGTAGAGGAACGGTTTACCAAGAGGCCATGCAGAGGAGAGCCAGGGAGAACCATGAGGGTGAAAACGTAATCACGAGGGTCTCACAGCGCAGCAACACAATTAAATAACCAATCAATATGACGTGAGCAGACCAGGCAGTAAGCCTTTATGTTAGGAGTTCAGAGCCGCTGTGGCTAGTTAGATAATGCTATAGCATGTGTGTGCCCCCTCTAAAGGAAAGGCTTTAAGGGCTACAGCATGTGTGTGCCCCCTCTAAAGGAAAGGCTTTAAGGGCTATAGCATGTGTGTGCTTTAAGGGCCCCATGTGTGTGCCCCCTCTAAAGGAAAGGCTTTAAGGGCTATAGCTTGTGTGTGCCCCCTCTAAAGGAAAGGCTTTAAGGGCTATAGCATGTGTGTGCCCCCTCTAAAGGAAAGGCTTTAAGGGCTATAGCATGTGTGTGCCCCCTCTAAAGGAAAGGCTTTAAGGGCTACAGCATGTGTGTGCCCCCTCTAAAGGAAAGGCTTTAAGGGCTACAGCATGTGTGCCCCCTCTAAAGGAAAGGCTTTAAGGGCTACAGCATGTGTGTGCCCCCCTAAAGGAAAGGCTTTAAGGGCTATAGCATGTGCCCCCTCTAAAGGAAAGGCTTTAAGGGCTGCTAAAGGAAAGGCTTTAAGGGCTATAGCATGTGTGTGCCCCCTCTAAAGGAAAGGCTTTAAGGGCTACAGCATAAAGGAAAGGCTTTGTGTGCCCCCTCTAAAGGAAAGGCTTTAAGGGCTATAGCATGTGTGTGCCCCCTCTAAAGGAAAGGCTTTAAGGGCTACAGCATGTGTGTGCCCCCTCTAAAGGAAAGGCTTTAAGGGCTATAGCATGTGTGTGTGCCCCCTCTAAAGGAAAGGCTTTAAGGGCTACAGCATGTGTGTGCTATAGCCCCTCTAAAGGAAAGGCTTTAAGGGCTAGGCAGCATGTGTGTGCCCCCTCTAAAGGAAAGGCTTTAAGGGCTAGGGCAGCATGTGTGTGCCCCCTCTAAAGGAAAGGCTTTAAGGGCTACAGCATGTGTGTGCCCCCCCTCTAGCAAAGGAAAGGCTTTAAGGGCTACAGCATGTGTGTGCCCCCTAAAGGAAAGGCTTTCTAAAGGAAAGGCTTTAAGGGCTACAGCATGTGTGTGCCCCCTCTAAAGGAAAGGCTTTAAGGGCTATAGCATGTGTGTGCCCCCTCTAAAGGAAAGGCTTTAAGGGCTACAGCATGTGTGTGCCCCCTCTAAAGGAAAGGCTTTAAGGGCTATAGCATGTGTGTGCCCCCTCTAAAGGAAAGGCTTTAAGGGCTATAGCATGTGTGTGCCCCCTCTAAAGGAAAGGCTTTAAGGGCTATAGCATGTGTGTGCCCCCTCTAAAGGAAAGGCTTTAAGGGCTACAGCATGTGTGTGCTACAGCCCCCTCTAAAGGAAAGGCTTTATAGCAGGGCTATAGCATGTGTGTGCCCCCTCTAAAGGAAAGGCTTTAAGGGCTACAGCATGTGTGTGCCCCCTCTAAAGGAAAGGCTTTAAGGGCTATAGCATGTGTGTGTGTGCTGTAGCCCCCTCTAAAGGAAAGGCTTTAAGGGCTATAGCATAAAGGAAAGCATGTGTGTGCCCCCTCTAAAGGAAAGGCTTTAAGGGCTACAGCATGTGTGTGCCCCCTCTAAAGGAAAGGCTTTAAGGGCTACAGCATGTGTGTGCCCCCTCTAAAGGAAAGGCTTTAAGGGCTATAGCTTGCACTAGCCTTGAGTCTATAGAGTCTGCAGTTAATCGTACTGAAAAGAGATGAACAAAAGCAGTGCAGTAGCATTATTTCAAGAAGCAATACAGAAATACAATGAAGGAGAAACCAACCAGAAACAACACACACGTGCACGCACACGCACACGCCAACAGATACACACCACGGGAGGTTGGTGGCACCTTAATTGGGGAGGACGGGTCTCGTGGTAATGGCTGGAACAGTATAGGTGGAATGGTATCAAATACTTCAAACATATCGCTTCATTCCAGCCATTATTATCAGCCGTCCTCCCCTCAGCAGCCTCCACTGACACACACACAAACAACCCCCCCTCCACCCAGACTCATTGGAAATTAAATTCCAGAACCCAGACTCATTCCGAGATGTATTTCTCTCTGCCCATGGGGGGCCGTGGATTTGGCACAGGAGAGGAGATGCCAATCAGCAGGGGACGGTTCCTAAATGAAAGCATGTCAAACTAATTTAAGAATCGATAGGTCTTCCAGAGAGAGACTGGTATCCACAGAGGAAACACTTCCAGCCGCAGGGCTTAAAGACACAGGAAAAGCTCTGTTCTGGAAAAAATCTATTAAAAAGTTCAGCCAGGAATGGACCCATTTTATATACAAATATGAGGCATGAAGGACATTGATTGAATGTTACCCTTTTTATAGAAACGTGTGTGTCCATGTATTATCCATCCCCACTCACCCTGAAGTCGATGCCCACAGTAGAGATGAAGCTTCCTGCCAGGAAGGCTCCGTCTTTGAAGCGCACCAGCAGACAGGTCTTCCCCACCCCGGAGTCTCCCACCAGCATCACCTACAGCACAGCAAGAGGGACAAACTGAATGAAAGGGGTTTTAACACACATCCCACAAAGGAAGGTAAACAGTAAGTGAACATTCCCTTTGTCTCAATGTAACAAGGACAAACTGACCATGACAGGTTCCAGCACACTTCCCCAGAGAGACAAAACAGTTCAATAGTCTTTCAGCACAACCCCCAATCTCCTCCCTCATAACGTCCCTGGTCACAAAGCAAATCAAATTTTATTTGTCACATACACATGGTTAGCAGATGTTAATGCGAGTGGAGCGAAATGCTTGTGCTTTTAGTTCCGACAGTGCAGTAATAACCAACAAGTAATCTAACTAACAATTCCAAAACTACTGTCTTATACACAGTGTAAGGGGATAAAGAATATGTACATAAGGATATATGAATGAGTGATGGTACAGAGCAGCATAGGCAAGATACAGTAGATGATATCGAGTACAGTATATACATATGAGATGAGTATGTAAACCAAGTGGCATAGTTAAAGTGGCTAGTGATACATGTATTACATAAGGATGCAGTCGATGATATAGAGTACAGTATATACGTATGCATATGAGATGAATAATGCAGGGTAAGTAACATTATATAAGGTAGCATTGTTTAAAGTGGCTAGTGATATATTTACATCATTTCCCATCAATTCCCATTATTAAAGTGGCTGGAGTTGAGTCAGTGTCAGTGTCAGTGTGTTGGCAGCAGCCACTCAATGTTAGTGGTGGCTGTTTAACAGTCTGATGGCCTTGAGATAGAAGCTGTTTTTCAGTCTCTCGGTCCCAGCTTTGATGCACCTGTACTGACCTCGCCTTCTGGATGATAGCGGGGTGAACAGGCAGTGACTCGGGTGGTTGATGTCCTTGATGATCTTTATGGCCTTCCTGTAACATCGGGTGGTGTAGGTGTCCTGGAGGGCAGGTAGTTTGCCCCCGGTGATGCGTTGTGCAGACCTCACTACCCTCTGGAGAGCCTTACGGTTGAGGGCGGAGCAGTTGCCGTACCAGGCGGTGATACAGCCCGCCAGGATGCTCTCGATTGTGCATCTGTAGAAGTTTGTGAGTGCTTTTGGTGACAAGCCGAATTTCTTCAGCCTCCTGAGGTTGAAGAGGCGCTGCTGCGCCTTCTTCACGATGCTGTCTGTGTGAGTGGACCAATTCAGTTTGTCTGTGATGTGTATGCCGAGGAACTTAAAACTTGCTACCCTCTCCACTACTGTTCCATCGATGTGGATAGGGGGGTGTTCCCTCTGCTGTTTCCTGAAGTCCACAATCTCCTTAGTTTTGTTGTGAGGTTATTTTTGAGTGTGAGGTTATTTTCCTGACACCACACTCCGAGGGCCCTCACCTCCTCCCTGTAGGCCGTCTCGTCGTTGTTGGTAATCAAGCCTACCACTGTTGTGTCATCCGCAAACTTGATGATTGAGTTGGAGGCGTGCGTGGCCACGCAGTCGTGGGTGAACAGGGAGTACAGGAGAGGGCTCAGAACGCACCCTTGTGGGGCCCCAGTGTTGAGGATCAGCGGGGAGGAGATGTTGTTGCCTACCCTCACCACCTGGGGGCGGCCCGTCAGGAAGTCCAGTACCCAGTTGCACAGGGCGGGGTCGAGACCCAGGGTCACGAGCTTGATGACGAGCTTGGAGGGTACTATGGTGTTGAATGCCGAGCTGTAGTCGATGAACAGCATTCTCACATAGGTATTCCTCTTGTCCAGATGGGTTAGGGCAGTGTGCAGTGTGGTTGAGATTGCATCGTCTGTGGACCTATTTGGGCGGTAAGCAAATTGGAGTGGGTCTAGGGTGTCAGGTAGGGTGGAGGTGATATAGTCCTTGACTAGTCTCTCAAAGCACTTCATGATGACGGAAGTGAGTGCTACGGGGCGGTAGTCGTTTAGCTCAGTTACCTTAGCTTTCTTGGGAACAGGAACAATGGTGGCCCTCTTGAAGCATGTGGGAACAGCAGACTGGTATAGGGATTGATTGAATATGTCCGTAAACACACCGGCCAGCTGGTCTGCGCATGCTCTGAGGGCGCGGCTGGGGATGCCGTCTGGGCCTGCAGCCTTGCGAGGGTTAACACGTTTAAATGTCTTACTCACCTCGGCTGCAGTGAAGGAGAGACCGCATGTTTTCGTTGCAGGCCGTGTCAGTGGCACTGTATTGTCCTCAAAGTGGGCATAAAAGTTATTTAGTCTGCCTGGGAGCAAGACATCCTGGTCCGTGACTGGGCTGGATTTCTTCCTGTAGTCCGTGATTGACGGTAGATCCTGCCACATGCCTCTTATGTCTGAGCCGTTGAATTGAGATTCTACTTTGTCTCTGTACTGACGCTTAGCTTGTTTGATAGCCTTGCGGAGGGAATTGCTGCACTGTTTGTGTTCAGTCATGTTACCAGACACCTTGCCCTGATTAAAAGCCGTGGTTCGCGCTTTCAGTTTCACGCGAATGCTGCCATCAATCCACGGTTTCTGGTTAGGGAATGTTTTAATCGTTGCTATGGGAACGACATCTTCAACGCACGTTCTAATGAACTCACACACCGAATCAGCGTATTCGTCAATATTGTTATCTGACGCAATACGAAACATCTCCCAGTCCACGTGATGGAAGCAGTCTTGGAGTGCGGAGTCAGCTTGGTCAGACCAGCGTTGGACAGACCTCAGCGTGGGAGCCTCTTGTTTTAGTTTCTGTCTGTAGGCAGGGATCAACAAAATGGAGTCGTGGTCAGCTTTTCCGAAAGGGGGGCGGGGCAGGGCCTTATGTGCGTCGCGGAAGTTAGAGTAACAATGATCCAAGGTCTTTCCACCCCTGGTTGCGCAATCGATATGCTGATAAAATTTGGGGAGTCTTGTTTTCAGATTATCCTTGTTAAAATCCCCAGCTACAATGAATGCAGCCTCCGGATATATGGTTTCCAGTTTGCAGAGAGTTAAATAAAGTTCGTTCAGAGCCATCGATGTGTCTGCTTGGGGGGGGATATATACGGCTGTGATTATAATCGAAGAGAATTCTCTTGGTAGATAATGCGGTCTACATTTGATTGTGAGGAATTCTAAATCAGGTGAACAGAAGGATTTGAGTTCCTGTATGTTTATTTCATCACACCATGTCACGTTAGCCATAAGGCATATGCCCCCGCCCCTCTTCTTACCAGAAAGATGTTTGTTTCTGTCGGCGCAATGCGTGGAGAAACCCGCTGGCTGCACCGCCTCGGATAGCGTCTCTCCAGTGAGCCATGTTTCCGTGAAGCAAAGAACGTTACAGTCTCTGATGTCCCTCTGGAATGCTACCCTTGCTCGGATTTCATCAACCTTGTTGTCAAGAGACTGGACATTGGCAAGAAGAATGCTAGGGAGTGGTGCATGGTGTGCCCGTCTCCGGAGTCTGACCAGAAGACCGCCTCGTTTCCCTCTTTTTCGCAGTCGTTTTTTTGGGTCGCTGCATGGAATCCACTCCGTTGTCCTGTTTGTAAGGCAGAACACAGGATCCGCGTCGCGAAAAACATATTGGTGTGTTCCATTTGTTTTGTTCAGCATTATTATCAGATTCTCATTAAACCTTATGATAAATGGATTAAAGCAGTCTCGACATGTTGGTGTTTGGCCAGTAGAGATGAGTGTGACTGGGCATCTGGAAATTAGGTTCTGCTCTTCATTTTGGTCAGATAGCAATACTGAATTATGTGCCTGTGCGTGAGTGAATGTCCTGCTGCACACATTCCCCTCTTTCTGGGGCCTAATGACATTATAGAGTTGATGTGTTTAGTGTAATCAGTAGAGATGCAGTAGAGATCTAGCCAGGTCAGGTCAGGTCAGGTTGATATAATCTCAGTGGAATCTTCATTCCTCTAATCTTCTCTCCTGTTCCCACATCCTCTCTTATCCTTATCTACCCCTCTTCTCTCTTCCCCTCTCATCTCGTCCTCTGTTCTTTCATCCTCTCCTGTCTTTTACTCTCGGTCTCCCTCTTAAAACAGCAGTATTTTAAACAGACCCAGGCAGAGTGAATAGAGCAGGAAGTGAAGTACCCTGTTTTTCCTCTGTTAATCATCTCCCAGACTATGCGCTGCTCTACAGAGTGTACGGTGAGTTACATATGGCAGCTGCCTCAGCACAGATCAGCTGTAATAAACCAGGCTCTCGCAGGCCGCCAGCCCCCGCACACAGCGGATCCAGCGGCGCACCGCAAATCAAACCCTTTTGTAGGGTGCAGGCTACATCTCATTCCTGGCCCAGTAAACTGACTGGAAAACGCTGTGGTTTCGCTCTCAGTGTCTATGAGCAGAGTTTCCCCTCAGCACACAGCAAACTCAACTTCTCACTGATGTTTGAGTCAGTGACTCGAAGGAAGAACATTGGTGTTAGGAGTTTTTTCCCCACTGGTTTTAGCCGTTGTTTCAACTGATATTTCACTCAAAAACTGAACGCATCTTCATCATAGAGCACTTTCAGTACAGAGCAAAAACTATCTTGTGACATGCACATTGTTTTGGGAATGTATTAACAGTGGAATAATGAACAAAATATCTAAATATAGTTGAAGTGAAGTGATCCTTTAAGGCTCTTGTTTTTGGGCTTGAATGATGAAATGAACAGCCTCCAGTTGGCATAATGCTTGTGAGCTCAACTGAGGTGAGTAATGTATGAAATGCTACAAATGAGCTCCACTGTGCGAGTATTTCTGGGTAATAGTCTCAAGGGTGCCAAATTGAATGACATTTTGTAAATCTGCAACTCTCTCCAGGGGTTGGGTTGTTGCTCTAGGTCTATCCTTTTCAAGAGCTGCCACATTTCTAACTGACTAAAACAAAGAAGGGTTGTGTGGTTGTGAGGCCGGTTGGACATTCCTGCAGTCAGAATGCCAATTGCATGCTCCCTCAAAACTGAACAAAAATATTAAAACGCAACAATTTCAATGATTTTAATGAGTTACAGTTCATATAAGGAAATCAGTCAATTGAAATACATTTCATTAGGCCCTAATTGGATGGGGCCACAGTGTCTCCTGACCCCTCCTGGCTCAACCTCCAGTATTTATGCTGCAGCAGTTTATGTGTCGGGGGGCTAGGGTCAGTTTGTTATATCTGGAGTACTTCGCCTGTCTTATCCGGTGTCCTGTGTGAATTTAAGTATGCTCTCTCTAATTCTCTCCTTCTTTCTCTCTCTTGGAGGACCTGAGCCCTAGGACCATGCCTCAGGACTACCTGGCATGATGACTCCTTGCTGTCCCCAGTTCACCTGGCCATGCTGCTGCTCCAATTTCAACTGTTCTGCCTGCGGCTATGGAATCCTGACCTGTTTACCGGATGTGCTACCTGTCCCAGACTTGCAGTTTTCAACTCTCTAGAGACAGCATGAGTGGTAGAGATACTCTTAATAATCGGCTATGAAAAGCCAACTGACATTTACTCCTGAGGTGCTGACTTGCTGCACCCTCGACAACTACTGTGATTATTATTATTTGACCATGCTGGTCATTTATGAACATTTGAACATCTTGGCCATGTTCTGTTATAATCTCCACCCGGCACAGCCAGAAGAGGACTGTCTACCCCTCATAGCCTGGTTCCTCTAGGTTTCTTCCTAGGTTTTGGCCTTTCTAGGGAGTTTTTCCTAGCCACTGTGCTTCTACACCTGCATTGCTTGCTGTTTGGGGTGTTAGGCTGGGTTTCTGTACAGCACTTTGAGATATCAGCTGATGTACGAAGGGCTATATAAATCAATTTGATTTTATCTATGGATTTCACATGACTGGGAATACAGATATGCATCTGTTGGTCACAGATACCTTCAAAATAAGGTAGGGGCATGGCTCAGAAAACCAGTCAGTATCTGGTGTGACCACCATTTTCCCTGTGCAGCACAACACATCTCCTTTGCATAGAGTTGATCAGGCTGTTGATTGTGGAATGTTGTTTCACTCCTCTTCAATGGCTGTGTGAAATTGCTGGATATTGGGAGGAACTGAAACACGCTGCCGTACACAGATCCAGGGCATCCCAAACATGCTCAATGGGTGACATGTCTGATGAGTATGCAGGCAATGGAAGAACTGGGACAGTTTCAGTCTTCCAGGAATTGTGTACAGATTCATTTGACATGGGGCCATGCATTATCAAACTGAAACATGAGGTGATGGCGGCAGATGACTGGTACAACAATGGGCCTCAGGATCATCACTGTATCTCTGTGTGTTCAAATTACCATGGATAAAATGCAATTGTTCTTGTCTGTAGTTTATGCCTGCCCATACCATAACCCCTCTGCCACCATGGGACACTGTTCACAAAGTTGACCTAATATTGCCCCTAGCACGAGGTGCACCTGTGTAATGAACATGCTGTTTAATCAGTTTATTGATATGCCACAACAGTCAGGCGGACGGATTATCTTGGCAAAGGCGAAATGCTCACTAACAGGGATCTTTCATTTCAGCTCATGAAACATGAGACCAACACTTTACATGTTGCATTTATATTTTGGTTCAGTATATCCTCACTCTTAATGGAGCAACAGGAGTATATCAGAGAAATAGACTACCATTCAGACAGCCTAACTAACAGTGACTCATCAACAGGATGGGGATTGGTAATAAACCATGTTGACTCTTCCTAATAATCACTGCTTCCCTTTGTTTAATCAGTTGGCTCTTCCTAATAATCAGTCACTTCAAAGACAGAAGGGCACATCACCAGAAGGACAGCCAGAGGGAAGAGAGTTTGGCAACACATTTAGGCTTGGCACAGAAAGGGGAAGAGAGAGAGAGGGAAATGGCAAGAGGGGAGAGGAAAAGGATAAGAAAGGAGAAAAGAGAGAGCGAGATGGGGTAAGGAAGAGAGAACTTTGAAGCAGTGGCAGGATGAATTGACAGCCATCACAACCTGTTGATTAGCCTTAAGACGACACGGCTTCACTAGTACACAGAAAACTGCCAAATAGAGAATACATTATGAGATGTGTTGGCTCTTGGTCCCATATGTGACCTTCAATGGTTGCTGAGGTGCTATTGATTGTCTTTAATGACACAGCTGTGGCAGAGGCAATAGCTCAGTTTGATGAATGAGTGTTTTGTGGTCTTGTAAAACACCCCAGGCTTGACAAGGTGAACACAAAAGGTCACTGTGGCGATTAAAGTTATACACAACATAATGTTTACATCCCATTAGTCCTTTCAAACATGTAGGATAACCTAGGTCTTGGCCTACTTGCTTGATGCACATTCACACATTACATTTATTATCTGTAGCCCAACAACCTGTCATGTGTAGCCCATCAACCTGCCATGTGTAGCCCATCAACCTGCCATGTGTGGCCCATCAACCGGTCATGTGTAGCCCATCAACCGGTCAAGTGTAGCCCAACACCCTGCCATGTGTAGCCCATCAACCTGCCATGTGTAGCCCATCAACCTGCCATGTGTAGCCCATCAACCTGTCATGTGTAGCCCATCAACCTGCCATGTGTAGCCCATCAACCTGCCATGTGTAGTCCATCAACCTGCCATGTGTAGTCCATCAACCTGCCATGTGTAGCCCATCAACCTGCCATGTGTAGCCCACAACCTGCCATGTGTAGCCCATCAACCTGCCATGTGTAGCCCAACAACCTGTCATGTGTAGCCCATCAACCTGCCATGTGTAGCCCATCAACCTGCCATGTGTAGTCCATCAACCTGCCATGTGTAGCCCATCAACCTGCCATGTGTTGCCCATCAACCTGCCATGTGTAGCCCATCAACCTGCCATGTGTAGCTCATCAACCGGTCATGTGTAGCCCATCAACCGGTCATGTGTAGCCCATCAACCTGCCATGTGTAGCCCATCAACCTGCCATGTGTAGCCCATCAACCGGTCATGTGTAGCCCAACAACCTGCCACCTGTAGCCCATCAACCTGCCATGTGTAGCCCATCAACCGGTCATGTGTAGCTCATCAACCGGTCATGTGTAGCCCATCAACCGGTCATGTGTAGCCCATCAACCGGTCATGTGTAGCCCATCAACCTGCCATGTGTAGCCCATCAACCGGTCATCTGTAGCCCATCAACCTGCCATGTGTAGTCCATCAACCGGTCATCTGTAGCCCATCAACCGGTCATGTGTAGCCCATCAACCTGCCATGTGTAGCCCATCAACCGGTCATCTGTAGCCCATCAACCTGCCATGTGTAGCCCATCAACCGGTCATGTGTAGCCCATCAACCGGTCATGTGTAGCCCATCAACCGGTCATGTGTAGCCCATCAACCTGCCATGTGTGGCCAATCAACCGGTCATCTGTAGCCCATCAACCTGCCATGTGTGGCCCATCAACCTGCCATGTGTAGCCCATCAACCTGCCATGTGTAGCCCATCAACCGGTCATCTGTAGCCCATCAACCTGCCATGTGTAGCCCATCAACCTGCCATGTGTAGCCCATCAACCTGCCATCTGTAGCCCATCAACCGGTCATGTGTAGCCCATCAACCTGCCATGTGTAGCCCATCAACCTGCCATGTGTAGCTCATCAACCGGTCATGTGTAGCCCATCAACCGGTCATGTGTAGCCCATCAACCTGCCATGTGTAGCCCATCAACCTGCCATGTGTAGCCCATCAACCGGTCATGTGTAGCCCAACAACCTGCCACCTGTAGCCCATCAACCTGCCATGTGTAGCCCATCAACCGGTCATGTGTAGCTCATCAACCGGTCATGTGTAGCCCATCAACCGGTCATGTGTAGCCCATCAACCGGTCATGTGTAGCCCATCAACCTGCCATGTGTAGCCCATCAACCGGTCATCTGTAGCCCATCAACCTGCCATGTGTAGTCCATCAACCGGTCATCTGTAGCCCATCAACCGGTCATGTGTAGCCCATCAACCTGCCATGTGTAGCCCATCAACCGGTCATCTGTAGCCCATCAACCTGCCATGTGTAGCCCATCAACCGGTCATGTGTAGCCCATCAACCGGTCATGTGTAGCCCATCAACCGGTCATGTGTAGCCCATCAACCTGCCATGTGTGGCCAATCAACCGGTCATCTGTAGCCCATCAACCTGCCATGTGTAGCCCATCAACCTGCCATGTGTAGCCCATCAACCTGCCATGTGTAGCCCATCAACCGGTCATCTGTAGCCCATCAACCTGCCATGTGTAGCCCATCAACCTGCCATGTGTAGCCCATCAACCTGCCATCTGTAGCCCATCAACCGGTCATGTGTAGCCCATCAACCTGCCATGTGTAGCCCATCAACCTGCCATGTGTAGCTCATCAACCGGTCATGTGTAGCCCATCAACCGGTCATGTGTAGCCCATCAACCTGCCATGTGTAGCCCATCAACCTGCCATGTGTAGCCCATCAACCGGTCATGTGTAGCCCAACAACCTGCCACCTGTAGCCCATCAACCTGCCATGTGTAGCCCATCAACCGGTCATGTGTAGCTCATCAACCGGTCATGTGTAGCCCATCAACCTGCCATGTGTAGCCCATCAACCGGTCATCTGTAGCCCATCAACCTGCCATGTGTAGCCCATCAACCGGTCATGTGTAGCCCATCAACCGGTCATGTGTAGCCCATCAACCGGTCATGTGTAGCCCATCAACCTGTCATGTGTAGTCCATCAACCTGTCATGTGTAGTCCATCAACCTGTCATGTGTAGTCCATCAACCTGTCATCTGTAGCCCATCAACCTGCCATGTGTAGCCCATCAACCTGCCATGTGTAGCCCATCAACCGGTCATGTGTAGCCCATCAACCTGCCATGTGTAGCCAAACAACATATATATATGTTGTTGAATAATAATAGCCTAACAAACTAGCAATTTACTGAGATAAAATAATAAAGTGACCTAATGTTATTGTTTACAAATAATGGCTATCATAGCATAATGCTCAGGTGCATTTACCTTGAATGCGATGTCATAAAACTCGCTGCTGTTGCTGAGTGAGGGTCTGCTCGGATGAACCATACCGTTCGCCTGCACCACGCTCCCCGTCCCTGCGGTGCTCTTCCCAGTTTCCCCCTTCTGGTTTCCGGTGGGGATGCCTGTCGTCGGGCTGCTGTTGGCGTTTTTGCCCTTACCCGCCTTTTTGCGGGACATTGTTTTCACTCCAAACAGTTTATAGTTTTTGAGAAAGTGTGACGTCTGAGAGAGTGGCGCGAAATATTTGAGCGCTCGCGGACGATAAACAAGATTAATTATTGGTTTTTGTTTTAGAAGTTGTGCAGTGGAACTGAAATAAAAAACATCTCCGGTTTCACCTGCACGTTGAAATCATGGCTAGCGACACTTTTCTCATGTTACAATACAACGAGTGAACGGTTCGAATTGCGTCTTCTCTCTGTAGAGCAGAAACCACACTTCTAGGCTACCTCCCGAAACACAGGTGAACTGCGCTCTTGTCCTTGTTCCGGTCCCTCCTGCTTTTGCATTGCCAATGGTGAGACTGGGATTTCAGAAGCCTTTTTTTCCAATAGCCACAGGCAGCCGGCGTTTCAAGCAACGCACTAACAAACCCCACCTTTTGAGCGTGTGCGGTGAGCGAGAAGATAAGCGACGTTTTGAGCGCTGCTGGACAACATTTCGCGAGTTGCTTGTGGGAATTCTGAAAGACTTTCAAAGGAACACTGCATTTGAACAGCCATTCAGCACCATGGAAAGCGCCCGCTGCCCTTTCAAATAAATCCACCGGCTTTCTGGAAAGTGGAGCAATACTGAGCTGTTTAGGCTAAAACAGTATCCGTTTCTGAAAACAAACAATTATTATTAAATATCTTTCAAACTCATAGTTTTTCCTGGTATGCGCCCGTTAAGTGGCCAATTGTTGTTATGAGTCAGTAAAGTAGACCTACCAGTTCTTGGGATTACAAGAGTAATAATTTTAAAATGTTCATCAAGAATCAATCAGTTAACTATGCACACATGCCCTTATGCCAGTGAGTGAATAATCATTATTGTTCTTGTTGTTCTGGGCTATCGAGGTTCGTTACCACAGCCACAAAGTCAAATTGGCAATAGGCCTATCGTAAAAATGGTATTTTGGTATTTTTGGTCTTAATTAAAGGTTCGGGTTAGGTTTAAAATCAGATTTTAAGAAGATACATTTAGAAATAGGCGAGGTAGGGCCATAATTATGACTTCATGGCTGTGGTAACTACCAGCTGGCTGTAGCCTACATTTCTTGAATGGAAAGGAACTTGCTTTAACACTGCACATGCGCAGCACGGTGATCTAATCTCGAAGTGATTCAAAGTTCATTAGTCTATGGCTATTCAACATGAATGCATATGTAAACTCACAAATCAAAGTGGTACCCATTTGCTGTGTTTCCTATGTTAATAACCAACACAACGTTTTGAATAAGCAGACACACATTTCGCAGGTATTTTCTTTACTCAAAAACCAAGATAACGTGATCCACAGACCTAAATTCATCCCGAATAGGAGAATTTAATTAGTGCTCAACGTTTACCTGCACACCAGCCATGCTATTTCAACATCAACTGTGTTCAGACTGTATCCTAGATTACCACGCAGAGCCATGGATCTGTTAACCACGTTATATCTGCATGATAACTTAATACAGTTGGAACAATGAAGACTGCACCTGATAAACTATGATTGTATTGTTGATTGGTCATTAGAATCAGTCTATTGAAGTTTTACAGTGATTTGAATGTGATTTTAGTAAAGCGCCACCAGAGGGAGCTACAGGCCAGACATTACATTTGGAATTGGAAAGGCAAAAGAATGAGCGTTCAATTAGCATGTTCATGTTCACTTTATTTTAATTTCACATTAATAATGTTTAGTATTTTTGTTGATGTTGCTCCAGGCATCACACTGTTAAAACAATGGGAAAGCTAATGGCATATCACAGACAAATGAACAGGCCCATCTACTGTAGATGCTTTTACTGGACAACTTTTATTTGAATTGCTTTTAAATCTTATTAACACTTTGTTCTAGCTAGCTATCTGTGTAGGTAGCTATTGAGTAAACACAATGTTTACAATCCATGCAGGTGATTGAGTGCTTTTTTTTTTACCTCCGTTACTTTGTTTTTATATGTTTTCTTTGAATTACTTAGCTCAGTTCAAAAAGGTGATCTGTCTGTCTCCACACACACAGGCAGACAGGCAAGCAGACAGACAGAGACAGACAGACAGACAGACAGACAGACAGACAGACAGACAGACAGACAGACAGACAGACAGACAGACAGACAGACAGACAGACAGACAGACAGTGTCTTTAGACCGTGTTACTCCAGTACTCATAGAAATAAAGAAATAATGTTCATACTCCTTATGGACTCAGGAGACATTTTATTGGTCAAACCAGTGAGTTGACCCTGCTGCCCAACTCAACGGTCTAGTGAGAGGGACGAGAGGGACTGTCTGGACGCACAAGGACAGCTGGCAGCCCAGGCCCACCTCTCCTTGGCCTCAAAACTGCTGTCTGTCAGCATTTTTAGACCTCTACCCTCCCTTGCTCCAACACACCACCCTCTCCCTCCCCCCACCACCACTACCTCAGAGAGGGGGACAGAGCCAGAGGCCTCTCCCTGGGACCACATCCCCCTCTTGCCCCACTCACCCCCTAAACCCTCATCCCCCACCTCTCCGTCACCCCTCTCTCTCCTCTGACAGCTGATTGGTTCCACTCCAAACGCAGCTGTCTCCACTTGGAACAGCTGGACATTTTAGAGGCAAGGAGGAAAGCAGGAGGGAAGGAGTGATGAGAGAAAAAGGGCGGCCTGGAATTGATCCATGCTCCTAGAGAAATGACCAGCCTTGTCAAGGCATGTTCAATATGACCTGTGAGTGTACACCTGAATACAGCCGTTTAATTGCCATGTGTTTCAGCATGCGTGTGCACAACTCCTTAGAGTTATACGAGACCAGCTTGAGTGTCATGTTTTTCTTTCATTTTGATGTCAATGTGATAACTGGGACACAACATTATGTTGTTTGTACTCAAACACACCACAGATAATACTGTCATTACTCCCACAGTTTAACATCACACTAGCCACACCTTGGGCGTGAAGTGTTGCCCATGACAATATCACCACCAACACCCTGAAACATCAGACCTGGGTCCAAACAATATTTTATATCATTTAAAATGCATTATCTGTTCTTGATTGAGCTTGACAGGTGCAGAAACCGCCCACATGGCACTTCAGGCAGGCTAAAGCAAACGCTAAGAGTGTTTGAAAGATTTAAAATTGTAATTGAACCCAGGTGTTTTCCACAGTAACGAATGCCAGCAGGTCCTTGGTCAGGTGCTTGGGTACTAGAAACGTTGATTTGGAAGTGATGGGGGACATAGGGGCAGTGTGCCATACCCGTTGCTGTGAGGTCAGAACACACTCGGTGTCACAACACACAGCACATCCATCTACGTCCAGAGAGCCTCAGGCATGTGTAAGTTTACCCAGGGTCAGGTGCCCTGAGTGTGGGTTAAGAGGGGCTGCAGCCGCCCGGGCCAGCCGCTCACCCACCCCACCCAAAGACCTGTCAAGTGTTGGGGGGTGTGAGGGGGGAGGGGTAGCATTTTAATCTTCACTCACTTCACTCACTCCCTCAGCTGCCCCTATAGTACCAAGTGGTGCGAGGGCCGAGGGGCAACCTGCCAGTGCACGCCCCTCTCCTACGACTCTCAGTCAGTACCCTGCAGGGTGACCACCACTGGACTGCCGGGCACTCACTCTCTCCCTCCTTCTCGAGCTCATTCTATTCCTTGGGTGTCTTGAAGTGGACAGAGAGAACAAAGATTACCAGAGACAGAGAAAGGGGGAAGGGTGACATGGGGTTTCAATTAAAACGCTATTACTGTTGGCCTTAGTCTTTTAGCTTGGGTATGTGTTATTGTTGTTTGAGACTCAGCTCAAATGGTGTTTCCAGGTAGGAACATGTGTTTGGTGAAAGGGGGCGAAAGCTAAATGGTGGAGAAAGGGAGAGTACACCAACAAACAGCAGGGAAAAACACGTAACACAGGCCAGATTACATACAGAGTGGTGGTTATGTTACAGGCTTTAATGTTGGGGAAGATAGGCTAACAGATGGATTTAGATAGAGAGAGAGAGAGAGAGAGATGGAGAGGAAAGAGAGAGATGGAGAGGAGAGAGAGATGGAGAGGAGAGAGAGATGGAGAGGAGTGGAGAGAGAGAGAGATGAAGAGGAGTGAGAGAGAGATAGAGAGAGAGAGAGAGAGAGAGAGAGATGGAGAGGAAAGAGAGAGATGGAGAGGAGAGAGAGATGGAGAGGAGAGAGAGATGGAGAGGAGTGGGAGAGAGAGAGATGAAGAGGAGTGAGAGAGAGATAGAGAGAGAGAGAGAGAGATGGAGAGGAGAGAGAGATGGAGAGGAGAAAGAGAGAGCGAGAGATGGAGAGGAGTGAAAGAGAGACCAAAATTAGATTAATAATAAGAATAGAAAGACAAGCTTCAAAGCCATGGCAAAGCAGTTTTAACAAACTCTCCATAGGATTGTTTTCCATGCTATTTCTTGACTCATAAAACATTCAACTGTTTTCATGACATCACCTTCACACATACATATATACTGTATGGGACTTTAAAGTAGCACCATACTTGAATAATGACAGCTCAGGAGCCCAGGCAGAGCTCAAGACTGGATCAAAACACAATCAATAAAGCTAGTGGAGTGGAATGGATCTAGTTGATCCATGTACACTAGCAGGTTAGTAATTCATTTTGACTGGTAGAGCCACGGGTTGTGTTATATGTGTTATATGTTATGTGTGTTATATGTTATATGTTATGTGTGTTATATGTTATATGTGTTATGTGTTATATGTCAGCATTTTTACTATGTTATTTTCAGCCACTCTATTTGACTGATATACCCCACAGATACCAACGCAATAACAACATCACACTGGTGTGATATTTACACTCTTCCCCTTCTCCAGTGAACAGGTGGTATAATAGATGGTATATTCCTACACTGTATAGTGCCCTACGTCTGACCAGGGCTAGGTGGTATATTAGATGGTATATTAGATGGTATATTAGGTGGTATATTAGGTGGTATATTAGGTGGTATATTAGATGGTATATTAGGTGGTATATTAGGTGGTATATTAGGTGGTATATTATGTGGTATATTAGGTGGTATATTATGTGGTATATTAGGTGGTATATTAGGTGGTATATTCCTACACTGTATAGTGCCCTTCGTCTGACCAGGGCTAGGTGGTATATTAGGTGGTATATTAGGTGGTATATTAGGTGGTATATTAGGTGGTATATTATGTGGTATATTAGATGGTATATTAGGTGGTATATTAGGTGGTATATTAGGTGGTATATTAGATGGTATATTAGGTGGTATATTAGATGGTATATTAGGTGGTATATTAGGTGGTATATTAGGTGGTATATTAGGTGGTATATTCCTACACTGTATAGGGCACTACGTCTGACCAGGGCTAGGAGGTATATTAGATGGTATATTATGTGGTATATTATGTGGTATATTAGGTGGTATATTAGGTGGTATATTAGGTGGTATATTCCTACACTGTATAGTGCCCTACGTCTGACTAGGGCTAGGTGGTATATTAGATGGTATATTCCTACACTGTATAGTGCCCTACGTCTGACCAGGGCTAGGTGGTATATTAGGTGGTATATTCCTACACTGTATAGTGCCCTACGTCTGACTAGGGCCCAGGGCTCTATGAAGGGAATGAGGTGCCATTTTGGGCGTACCCTTAGACTTGCCATTGTGTCAGTTGCAGTCTCATACACCAACATCATGACAATACTGTAGCCTAGTGCAACATGGCAATCCCCCCTGCTTTGGCCTGGGCTTTTCATGTTGTATTTAACAGTAACCCAGCAGGAGGCCTCAGAGAGCTGTAGCTGGGGCCTAATTTGAGATGTGGAGAATAATACATGTTCAATTCTCCATGGACATGTAGGCAACAGCCTGGGTACCAGGACGGAAAACTCAAATAGTGGCAGAATTATCATCAAGGGGAAAATATATCTGCTACGCATTTATTCAGCTCTCTCTTTTACTCTCGTTCTTGTTCTCTCTTGTTCTCTCTTGTTCTCTCTCTCTCTCTCTCGTTCTCTCGTTTTCTCTCTCGCTCTCCCTCACTCTCTCTCCCTCACTCTCTCTCACTCTCTTGCTCTCGCGCTCTCTCTCTCGCTCTCTCTCTCTCACGCTCTCTCTCTCTGTGTCTCTCTCTCTCAGATAAATCTCTTTCTGATTTATCGACTAGTGCTAACCACCACTTGTTGTCCTCTCTACAAGGAGGGATAGGAGAGATGCAAGTCACCTCTTAATGGGGTCATTCTCTGCATTCAGGGCTTCCCGGGGCCCCACTGCCATAAATCCCCCACACCCAGGGTGCTTCCTGAAAGTGTCGGTGTCACCGTCTCCCGTTGCAGAGGTGATATGATTTGTGACCTCACACATGGCGCTAGCCGCTAACGGTTGCTGAGCGATGTGGTGACAGTGAGAGTACACAAGCAAACAGCAGGGAGAAATGCCGCGTAAAGCACAGGCAGATTACATACGAAGTGACGGCTATGTTACAGGCTTCATCGCTGGGTAACATAGACTAAGAGATGGATTGAGATATACAGAAAGAAGGAGAAAGACGAAGGAGAAGATAATCCAAGTACAAGGCATGTCAAAGGTGTTGTGTTCACTGCTCTCTTTCCTCTAGGAGTAGATTCTAAGCAGATTGTGTTTTAGGTGGCAGTAATATTTCACAGCACTGAGGAGGCCCCAGTAAATGGCTCAGTAAAAGGTCATGAGGCTGTGTCTCAAATGGCACCCTATTCCCGACATAGTGCTCTACTTTTGACCAGAGCCCTATTAGCCCTGGTCAAAAGGAGTGCACTTAACAGGGAATAGGGTGCCATTTGGGAAGCAGATCATGCCTTTCCTTTCCTTCTGACTCAGTGCCACTTTGCTGGGCTCAGTTGCAAGCTTGCATGGTACCATGGCACTGTGAGAGGGTGACACACACACACACACACACACACACACACACACACACACACACACACACACACACACACACACACACACACACACACACACACACACACACAGATTACAGTGTTTGGTTGAGTGTGCGTATTTGTGAGGGGGCATATGTGTGTTTGTAGAGTTTCTGCAGTGGTGACAGCTAGAATGTGTGTGTGTGTGTGTGTGTGTGTGTGTGTGTGTGTGTGTGTGTGTGTGTGTGTGTGTGTGTGTGTGTGTGTGTGTGGGAGAGGTGCAAACAGAGCAAGTGTCTAGTTATTTTAGTCACATGCATGTTTAAGTGTGTGTGGTTGTGAGCAGTTTCATATAACCTAATGCTGTTGTGTGTATATCGTAGAAAAGGCATTTTGTGGAAGCCTGCCAGCTCACATGCTCAGTGTGTGTGCTGAGTAGCCAACGGGTGACTGTTGCTATGACAACCACTGCAGAGCCACCTGTAAGTGTTAAGGCTATAAAACACACGTCTGTGTGTTTCATGTGTGTCGATATGTCCACATCAAATCAATCAAATCAAATGTATTTGTCACATACACATGGTTAGCAGATGTTAATGTGATTGTAGCGAAATGCTACAGTGCTTCTAGTTCCGACAATGCAGTAATAACCAACGAGTAATCTAACCTAACAATTCCAAAACTACTACCTTATACACACAAGTGTAAAGGGATAAAGAATATGTACATAAAGATATGAATGAGTGATGGTACAGGACGGCATAGGCAAGATGCAGTAGATGGTATCGAGTACAGTATATACATATGAGATGACTAATGTAGGGTATGTAAACAAAGTGGCATAGTTTAAAGTGGCTAGTGATACATGTATTACATAAAGATGCAGTAGATGATATAGAGTACAGTATATACATATACATATGAGATGAATAATGTAGGGTATGTAAACATTATATTAAGTAGCATTGTTTAAAGTGACTAGTGATATATTTTACATCAATTCCCATTATTAAAGTGGCTGGAGTTGAGTCAGTGTGTTGGCAGCAGCCACTCAATGTTAGTGGTGGCTGTTTAACAGTCTGATGGCCTTGAGATAGAAGCTGTTTTTCAATCTCTCGGTCACACACATACATGTGTCTGTGTGTGTACCTTCACATGTTCTATGTGTGTGTGCTGACTAGCTACGGCTGCCTGCTACAGGAATACGCATTGACAGCCTCTGTAGACTGGCTTCTAACTCATTATTTAGGCTATTCATGTTTACATGTTTACATGTTTACATCTCCTCATACACGTGCCTGTTTATACCTCAACATGTTCTGTCAGCGTGTGCTGAGCAGCCAACGGCTGCCTGGCTGGGGCAGTAACGAGCGATGGCAGCCGCTGCAGAGTGCTCAGGGCCAGGCCCGGGTCGAGCAATGATGAGGTCATTCAACAGGCGGGATTAGGGGCCGTGACAACTGGTGCAGCCCTACGGCCAGTGCCAACTAATGTGGCAGGGACAGTTGCGTTGGCGCTAGCTTACGACCAGCCCGGGCCTCACTCCATCACGCCAGCCTCACCCCATGTTGTTTTTTCATTACCGGTGGACAAGCTGCGGCTTGCCAGGCCCGCAGCGTCAACTCACAGTTGGCATTGGCTCTCGCCATTCTCGCTGTGGTCACATGCTAGACCACAGGACTGGGAGTACCACAGCTCTCTGGGCGAATCTGATCTAGGATCAGATTACTCAGGAGAACAAACATTCGTTAAGTAAATTATGAAAGGCCGGTTTGGGATCCTTTGATAGGTGGTTGAGGCTTATTGAGGCGGACTAACACCATGTGAGAGAGAACTGTGGTGGTGTCACATGCTTGAGTCACAGCCTGATGAAGGAGGACAATAAGGACTGGTGGTGAAGGGGAAGAATATGAGTGGGGGCACTTACAACTGAGAGAGAGAGAGAGAGAGATGTCAACCAGTGTGTGGTTGAAAAATGCTGATCAGCTTCAATATAGTTCTCGGTCATCTGATGTGAAATATAAAATACTTGGTTTCTAAAAAAACACATTACACAACCTGATATATGGTAGAGGGCAAGGCACAGACCCTGTTGAAATATGTGATCAGCTACAATCTAGATTCTAGTTCAATATAAATCCTTTAAAATATGAAACATGAAATACTCTGTTTCTGTAAAACTTAATTACAGTGTTTGCCATAGTTTTAAAACAGGCCAAAAGTAATTAAATGATGTATTGCCTTTATTTAACCTGGTAAGTTAAATAGGCCTACATGTTGAGCATCTGTTGAATTAATCCATTTTCAGGCCGCAGTAAGTGTGGCGTTAAATTAGGTGACTTCACTCTGGGTTAATTTCTCTGGGTTTTATGAAAATAATTAATGAAAATGCATAAAACCAAACATCTCTGTGTTCGTGCCCAGTTATTTTCAACGGATGCCGGCCATAAAAGTAAAACCATTAGTTTGCCCGCCGAGACCAATTAGCCCAACATGGCTAAACAAACCTCGCTCCCGCTTTTACGACGTTCTCTTCTACACCCCCCTCCGTCTCCCTCTTTCTCTCCATCTCTCCTTCTCTCCCTCCACAGGGTTGGGCACCTAGCAGTAAGGTTTTAGACTGATGCCGAGGCCTTTTCTTGGTTGGTCGTAATTAATGATTAATCCTTCATTTTCTGACACATGCACGCGCACATACACACGAGCACGCACCACCCCTTCAGTCTTTGCCAGGGGCCTAACCATGAAGAAGGGGTCTATTCGAGGGGCCAGATGTGGGTCTGAGAGTGATCAGGTTGGAACTAGATGTGTCGTGGAGGAGAGTGAGACCACCAGGCTCATCCAGACAGACAACAAGGACTATATAGGATTAGGTGAAAGCTTGACCTGTCTTCATCCGCAATCCTATAAAATCAGACAGTCGGGATTAGGGGCCGTAAATTCTGTAATACGTCTCAATTTGATCATGTAATCACACATTTTACATTCCATAAAATGAGTACAACTTTACTCTTCTGCGACACATAGGCTGCACAGGAGGTTGGTGGCACCTTAATTAGGGAGGATGAGCTGGTGGTAATGGCTGGAGCAGATGCCATCCGTCTGTTTGATGCCATTCCATTCCAGCCCCTCAGAAGCCTCCACTGGAAGTCTGTGTTCACACATGAAGCCCAATTCCAATCATTATTTTCACTAATTGGTATTTTCACCAATCACATCAGATATTTTCACGTCAAATATAATTCAGAGCCGATCTTTGGTAAGAAGACCAATTAGTCATTTTTTTATCAGAATTGTGTTCCCAGAATAGTGCAGCGGTCTATGGCACTGCATCTCAGTGCTTGAGGCATCACTACAGACACCCTGGTTCGAATCCAGGCTGTATCACAGCTGGCAGTGATTGGGAGTCCCATAGGGCGGCGCACAATTGGCTCAGCGTCGTCCGGGTTTGGCTAGTGTAGGCAGTCATTGTAAATAAGAATTTGTTCTTATCTGACTTGCCTAGTTAAATAAAGGTTACAATTTAACAAAGAATAATGTGTAAACGCAGCTACAGAAGTACATCTATCAGAGGATATTCTCTCTGAACTGTAATGCCCACTAGGTGGCAGTATAACTACAGAATCACACTGCAGTGGGGAGCAATAACACCTGCCTGCATATTTGGGGGACTTCAGTAGAATCCACTGTCCATGTCAATACATTTCTCTAGCAGTAACATACATCCTATTATCTGAAACAGTATCATCACTTTCCCATTCCACATGAAGCTCACAGATTGTGTCTTACTGAGGAGAATGTTGAATATGGCTCACTGCTGTGTTAGTTTCTGCTGGAGTCCCTTAGCCTGGAATCCAAACTGCTGTACTCAGGTTCACTGTTCATTTAGGACACTGAGACGTTTCAGACATTTAGCAGACGCTCTCATCCAGAGTGACTACAGTGGTGTATTCATATTAAGGCACAGTAGTTAAGAGAGACAACCACATCTCACAGTCATTTAGCAGATGCTCTCATCCAGAGTGACTACAGTAGTGTATTCATATTAAGGCACAGTAGTTAAGAGAGACAACCACATCTCACAGTCATAGGAAGCATCACTTTCAGTTCAGACTGCTTAGGGGGGGGACAGCTCATAATAAAAGTTAGAAAGGAACACAGGGAATCGCATGTAACACAAAGAAATCATGTGTTAAATGTATTCAATACCATTCCACCTATTCTACTCCAGCCATTACCACGAGCCCATCCTCCCCAATGAATGTCCACCAACCTCCTGTAATCACTTCTTATATACTTACAGTGCATTCGGAAAGTAATCAGACCCCTTCCGTTTTTTTCACATTTTGTTACGTCTAATTCTAAAATGGATGACATTTTTCCCCCTCATCAATCTACACACAATGCCCCATAATGACAAAGCTACAACAGTGTTTTTTTGGTTGAAATTTCATACATTTAAAAATAACATTTTAAAAAAGAAATTCCATATTTACATAAATACTTAGAACCTCCGCAATGACACTCAAAATTTACCTCAGGTGCATTCTGTTTCCATTGATCATCCTTGAGATGTTTCTACAACTTGATTGGAGTCCACCTGTGGTAAATTCATTGATTGGACATGCTTTGGAAAGCCACATAACTGTCTATATAAAGTCCCACAGTTGACAGTACATGTCAGAGCAAAAACCAAGCCATGAGGTCGAAGGAATTGTCCGTAGAGCTCCGAGACAATATTGTGTCGAGGCTCAGAGTCACACTCTGATCTTAGAGATCCTTTTTATGTCTCTATTTTGGTGTGGTCAGGGCGTGAGTTGGGGTGGGCATTCTATGCTTTGTGTTCTATGTTTTCTATTTCTGTGTGTTTGGCCGGGTGTGGTTCTCAATCAGAGGCAGCTGTCTATCGTTGTCTCTGATTGAGAACCATACTTAGGTAGCCTTTTCCCACCTGTGTTTTGTGGGTAGTTGTTATCTGTTTTTGTGTCTGCACCAGACAGAACTGTTTGGGTTTCGTTCCTTCTCTTTGTCATTCATTGTTCAGTTCTTTTAAAATATCATGAACACGTACCGCGCTGCGCTTTGGTCCACTTCTTCAAACAGCCGTTACAGAACTACCCACCACCAAAGGACCAAGCAGCGTGGTGTAATGGACTCCTGGACATGGGAGGAGATCCTGGACGGGAAGGGACCCTGGAGGCAGGCTGAGGAGTATCGCCGTCCACAGGAGGAACTGGAGGCAGGCGGGGGAGTATCGCTGTCCACAGGAGGAACTGGAGGCAGGCTGGGGAGTATCGCTGTCCACAGGAGGAACTGGAGGCAGGCGGGGGAGTATCGCCGTCCACAGGAGGAACTGGAGGCAGGCGGGGGAGTATCGCCGTCCACAGGAGGAACTGGAGGCAGGCTGGGGAGTATCGCCGTCCACAGGAGGAACTGGAGGCAGGCTGGGGAGTATCGCCGTCCACAGGAGGAACTGGAGGCAGGCTGGGGAGTATCGCTGTCCACAGGAGGAACTGGAGGCAGGCTGGGGAGTATCGCTGTCCACAGGAGGAACTGGAGGCAGGCTGAGGAGTATCGCCGTCCACAGGACGAACTGGAGGCAGGCTGGGGAGTATCGCTGTCCACAGGAGGAACTGGAGGCAGGCGGGGGAGTATCGCCGTCCACAGGAGGAACTGGAGGCAGGCTGGGGAGTATCGCTGTCCACAGGAGGAACTGGAGGCAGGCTGGGGAGTATCGCCGTCCACAGGAGGAACTGGAGGCAGGCTGGGGAGTATCGCCGTCCACAGGAGGAACTGGAGGCAGGCTGGGGAGTATCGCTGTCCACAGGAGGAACTGGAGGCAGGCTGGGGAGTATCGCCGTCCACAGGAGGAACTGGAGGCAGGCGGGGGAGTATCGCTGTCCACAGGAGGAACTGGAGGCAGGCGGGGGAGTATCGCTGTCCACAGGAGGAACTGGAGGCAGGCGGGGGAGTATCGCCGTCCACAGGAGGAACTGGAGGCAGGCTGGGGAGTATCGCTGTCCACAGGAGGAACTGGAGGCAGGCTGGGGAGTATCGCCGTCCACAGGAGGAACTGGAGGAGGCTAAGGCTGAGCGGCAACATTACGACGGAACACGGCTGGCAAGGAAGCCCGAGAGGCAGACGGGGAGTGGGGCAGAGTCAGGTTGGAGACCTGAGCCAACTCCCCGTGCTTACCTTGGCGGGCGTCGTACTGGTCAGGCACCGTGTTATGCGGTGGAGCGCACGGTGTCTCCAGTACGCGGTCTTAGCCCGGTGCGCTACATCCCAGCTCCCCGAATCTGCCGGGCTAGGGTGAGGATCCAGCCAGGACGGATTGTGCCAGCCCTGCTCTCCAGACCTCCAGTGTGTCTCCTCGGGCCAGGATATCCTGCGCCGGCTCTAAGCACGGTTTCCCCAGTTTGCCAGGAGAACCCAGTGCGGCCTGTTCCAGCTCCCCGCACATGCCGGGCTAGACTGGGCATTCAGCCTGGAAGATTGGTGCCAAGGCTACGCACCAGATCTCCAGTGCTCCCCCACAGCCCGGTCTATCCTGTGCCTCCTCCACGGACCAGGCCTCCAGTAGGTCTCCCCAGCCTGGTGAGTTCTGGGCCGGCAACCTGTCCCGGAGCTGCCAGAGTCGCCCTCCTGTCCGGAGCTGCTAGAGTCGCCCTCCAGTCCGGGGCTGCCAGAGTCGCCCTCCTCTCCGGAGCTGCCAGAGTCACCCTCCTGTCCCCCTCCAGAGGCGCCACCTAAGTATGTTATGTTTTGCAACCGGAGTCCGCACCTTGGGGGGGGGTACTGTCACGCCCTGCCCTTAGAGATCCTTTTTATGTCTCTATTTTGGTTTGGTCAGGGCGTGAGTTGGGGTGGGCAGTCTATGCTTTGTGTTCTATGTTTTCTATTTCTGTGTGTTTGGCCGGGTGTGGTTCTCAATCAGAGGCAGCTGTCTATCGTTGCCTCTGATTGAGAACCATACTTAGGTAGCCTTTTCCCACCTGTGTTTTGTGGGTAGTTGTTTTCTGTTTTTGTGTCTACACCAGACAGAACTGTTTTGGTTTTGTTCATTCTCTTTGTTGTTTTTGTTATTCAGTGTTCAGTTTTATTCAAATATAAGGAAGCCCGAGAGGCAGCTCGCAGCTACCACCCTGCGCTTTGGTCCACTTCTTCAAACAGCCGTTACACTCAGATCTGGGGAAGGGTACCAACACATTTCTGCAGCATCGAAGATCCCCATGAACACAGTGGCCTTCATCATTAAATGGAAGATGCTTGGAACCACCAAGACTCTTTCTGGAGCTGGCTGCCCGGTCAAACTGAACAATCGGGGAGAAGGGCCTTGGTCATGGAAGTGAGCAAGAACCTGATGGTCACTCTGAAAGAGCTCCAGAGTTCCTCTGAGGAGATGGGAGAACCTTCCAGAAGGACAGCCATCTCTACAGCACTCCACCAATCAGGCCTTTATGGTAGAGTGGCCAGACAGAAGCCACTCCTCAGAAAAAGTCACCGCAGTGAGCTTGGAGTTTGCCAAAAGGCACCTAAAGGCACCTAAAGGACTATCAGACCATGAGAAACAAGATTCTCTGGTCTGATGAAACCAAGATTGAACTCCAAATGTCACGTCTGGAGGAAACCTGCCATCATCCCTACGGTGAAGCATTGTGGTGACAGCATCATGCTGTGGGGATGTTCTTCAGCGGCAGGGACTGGGAAACTAGTCAGGATCGACGGAAAGATGAACAGAGAAAATTACAGAGAGATCCTTGAAAATGAAAACCTCTTCCAGAGTGCTGAAGACCTCAGACTGGGGCGAAGGTTCACCTTCCAATAGGACAACAACCCTAAGCACACAGGCAACACAATGTAGGAGTGGTTTCGGGACAAGTCTCTGAATGTCCTTGAGTGGACAGCAAGAGCCCGGACTTGAACCCGATCTAACATCTTTGGAGAGACCTTGAAAGTAGCTCTGCAGCGACGCTCCCCATCCCACCTGACAGAGCTTGACATGTAAATGTGTAAATGTGATATTTCAATTTTTACATTTCTAATACATTTAGAAATATTTCTAAAACAGTTTTTGCTTTGTCATGATGTGGTAATTGTGTAGACTGATGAGGACATACACATATTATTTTTGGAATAAGGCTGTAACGTAACAAAAAGAGGTCTGAATACTTTTACAATTCACTGTTTATCTTAGCATGGATTGTTAATGTTCCCACTGTTAAATAATAAATGCCGGCTAATAGAGGACTGGTTTTAGAGAGCTCCTCCCCAAACATTACAGTACATTCACAGTCTCTCTCCTCCCCAAACATTACAGTACATTCACAGTCTCTCTCCTCCCCAAACATTACAGTACATTCACAGTCTCTCTCCTCCCCAAACATTACAGTACATTCACAGTCTCTCTCCTCCCCAAACATTACAGTACATTCACAGTCTCTCTCCTCCCCAAACATTACAGTACATTCACAGTCTCTCTCCTCCCCAAACATTACAGTACATTCACAGTCTCTCTCCTCCCCAAACATTACAGTACATTCACAGTCTCTCTCCTCCCCAAACATTACAGTACATTCACAGTCTCTCTCCTACCCAAACATTACAGTACATTCACAGTCTCTCTCCTACCCAAACATTACAGTACATTCACAGTCTCTCTCCTACCCAAACATGTCTCTCTCCTACCCAAACATTACAGTACATTCACAGTCTCTCTCCTCCCCAAACATTACAGTACATTCACAGTCTCTCTCCTCCCCAAACATTACAGTACATTCACAGTCTCTCTCCTCCCCAAACATTACAGTACATTCACAGTCTCTCTCCTCCCCAAACATTACAGTACATTCACAGTCTCTCTCCTCCCCAAACATTACAGTACATTCACAGTCTCTCTCCTCCCCAAACATTACAGTACATTCACAGTCTCTCTCCTACCCAAACATTACAGTACATTCACAGTCTCTCTCCTACCCAAACATTACAGTACATTCACAGTCTCTCTCCTACCCAAACATTACAGTACATTCACAGTCTCTCTCCTCCCCAAACATTACAGTACATTCACAGTCTCTCTCCTCCCCAAACATTACAGTACATTCACAGTCTCTCTCCTCCCCAAACATTACAGTACATTCACAGTCTCTCTCCTACCCAAACATTACAGTACATTCACAGTCTCTCTCCTCCCCAAACATTACAGTACATTCACAGTCTCTCTCCTACCCAAACATTACAGTACATTCACAGTCTCTCTCCTCCCCAAACCAAACATTACAGTCCCCAAACATTTCACAGTCTCTCTCCTCCCCAAACATTACAGTACATTCACAGTCTCTCTCCTCCCCAAACATTACAGTACATTCACAGTCTCTCTCCTCCCCAAACATTACAGTACATTCACAGTCTCTCTCCTCCCCAAACATTACAGTACATTCACAGTCTCTCTCCTCTCTCCTCCCCAAACATTACAGTACATTCACAGTCTCTCTCCTACCCAAACATTACAGTACATTCACAGTCTCTCTCCTACCCAAACATTCCTAGTCTCTCTCCTCCCCAAACATTACAGTACATTCACAGTCTCTCTCCTACCCAAACATTACAGTACATTCACAGTCTCTCTCCTCCCCAAACATTACAGTACATTCACAGTCTCTCTCCTCCCCAAACATTACAGTACATTCACAGTCTCTCTCCTACCCAAACATTACAGTACATTCACAGTCTCTCTCCTACCCAAACATTACAGTACATTCACAGTCTCTCTCCTCCCCAAACATTTACATCCTCCCCACAGTCATTCTCTCCTCCCCAAACATTACAGTACATTCACAGTCTCTCTCCTCCCCAAACATTACAGTACATTCACAGTCTCTCTCCTCCCCAAACATTACAGTACATTCACAGTCTCTCTCCTCCCCAAACATTACAAACATTACAGTCTCTCTCCTACATTCACAGTCTCTCTCCTCCCCAAACATTACAGTACATTCACAGTCTCTCTCCTCCCCAAACATTACAGTACATTCACAGTCTCTCTCCTACCCAAACATTACAGTACATTCACAGTCTCTCTCCTACCCAAACATTACAGTACATTCACAGTCTCTCTCCTACCCAAACATTACAGTACATTCACAGTCTCCTGCTACCGAGTTCATATTCAATATATCAATTACAGACTAAACAAAATACATTTGATGTAGGCCCACTGACTGGAAGTCCCCTTAAATCCTAACTAAGACCAAATGGCAGCGTGTGTGTGTGTATGTATGTGTGTGTGTATGAGTGTGTGTGTGTATGAGTGTGTGCATCGTTGGAGACGACACTAAACCCAGAAGCCTGACCGTGGGGTTTCTGGACCACAATAAACAAAATCCATCGTATTCCTGTCTGTGACATTCGGTCAATGGAACAGACAAACACACAAATAAACAAATCAATGTTATAGAGGAGACTATAACGTGACTATAAAACAACTATAAAACAATATCCCACCAGCCCCTAAGGGATAATAGACTTGGAATTGTGATTCTGTGGTCTGCCAGTGTCCACAATGTTTGCTTATGTCTCACACCACGGGCACAGAGATGAAGAGAAGAAAGACAGGAGAAAGACAGGATGACAAAAGAGAGGAGGGAAAAAGTGGTGGGAGAGCGAGAGATGAGGAGAGGGTAGTTGAGAGAGATGAGAGATGAGGAGAGGGTAGTTGAGAGAGATGAGAGATGAGGAGAGGGTAGTTGAGAGAGATGAGAGATGAGGAGAGGGTAGTTGAGAGAGATGAGAGATGAGGAGAGGGTAGTTGAGAGAGATGAGAGAGATGAGGAGAGGGTAGTTGAGAGAGATGAGAGATGAGGAGAGGGTAGTTGAGAGAGAGATGAGGAGAGGGTAGTTGAGAGAGATGAGAGATGAGGAGAGGGTAGTAGAGAGATGAGAGATGAGGAGAGGGTAGTTGAGAGAGATGAGAGATGAGGAGAGGGTAGTTGAGAGAGATGAGAGATGAGGAGAGGGTAGTGAGAGAGATGAGAGATGAGGAGAGGGTAGTTGAGAGAGATGAGAGATGAGGAGAGGGTAGTTGAGAGAGATGAGAGATGAGGAGAGGGAGTTGAGAGAGATGAGGAGAGGGTAGTTGAGAGAGATGAGAGATGAGGAGAGGGTAGAGAGATGAGAGATGAGGAGAGGGTAGTTGAGAGAGATGAGAGATGAGGAGAGGGTGGTTGAGAGAGATGAGAGATGAGGAGAGGGTAGTTGAGAGAGATGAGAGATGAGGAGAGGGTAGTTGAGAGAGATGAGAGATGAGGAGAGGGTAGTTGAGAGAGATGAGAGATGAGATGAGAGAGATGAGAGATGAGAGGGGTTAGAGAGATGAGAGATGAGGAGAGGGTAGTTGAGAGAGATGAGAGATGAGGAGAGGGTAGTTGAGAGAGATGAGAGATGAGGAGAGGGTAGTTGAGAGAGAGATGAGGAGAGGGTAGTTGAGAGAGATGAGAGATGAGGAGGGTAGTTGAGAGAGATGAGAGATGAGGAGAGGGTAGTTGAGAGAGATGAGAGATGAGAGGGTAGGGTAGAGAGAGAGATGAGGAGAGGGTAGTTGAGAGAGATGAGGAGAGATGAGAGAGATGAGGAGAGGTAGTTGAGAGAGAGAGATGAGGAGAGGGTAGTGAGAGAGATGAGAGATGAGGAGAGGGTAGTAGAGAGATGAGAGATGAGGAGAGGGTAGTTGAGAGAGATGAGATGATGAGGAGAGGGTGGTTGAGAGAGTTGAGAGATGAGGAGAGGGTAGTAGAGAGATGAGAGATGAGGAGAGGGTGGTTGAGAGAGATGAGAGATGAGTGATGAGGAGAGGGTGGTTGAGAGAGATGAGAGATGAGGAGAGGGTAGTAGAGAGATGAGAGATGAGGAGAGGGTGGTTGAGAGAGATGAGATGAGGAGAGGGTAGTTGAGAGAGATGAGAGATGAGGAGAGGGTAGTTGAGAGAGATGAGAGATGAGGAGAGGGTAGTTGAGAGAGATGAGAGATGAGGAGAGAGATGAGAGATGAGAGAGGAGAAGGTAGTAGAGAGATGAGGAGATGAGTGATGAGGAGAGGGTAGTTGAGATGAGAGATGAGGAGAGGGTAGTTGAGAGAGATGAGAGATGAGGAGAGGGTAGAGAGAGAGAGATGAGGAGAGGGTAGTAGAGAGATGAGAGATGAGGAGAGGGTAGTTGAGAGAGATGAGAGATGAGGAGAGGGTAGTAGAGAGATGAGAGATGAGGAGAGGGTAGTTGAGAGAGAGAGAGATGAGGAGAGGGTAGTTGAGAGAGATGAGAGATGAGGAGAGGGTAGTTGAGAGAGATGAGAGATAGTTGAGAGATGAGAGATGAGGAGGGAGATGAGAGATGAGGATGAGAGATGGGAGATGAGAGAGAAGGAGTGAGAGAGATAGTTGAGAGAGATGAGTGATGAGGAGAGGGTAGTTGAGAGAGATGAGAGATGAGGAGAGGGTAGTTGAGAGAGATGAGAGATGAGGAGAGGGTAGTTGAGAGAGATGAGGAGAGGGTAGTTGAGAGAGATGAGAGATGAGGAGAGGGTAGTTGAGAGAGATGAGAGATGAGGAGAGGGTAGTTGAGAGAGATGAGAGATGAGGAGAGGGTAGTTGAGAGAGATGAGAGATGAGGAGAGGGTAGTAGAGAGATGAGAGATGAGGAGAGGGTAGTTGAGAGAGATGAGAGATGAGGAGAGGGTAGTTGAGAGAGATGAGAGATGAGGAGAGGGTAGTTGAGAGAGATGAGGAGAGGGTAGTTGAGAGAGATGAGAGATGAGGAGAGGGTAGTTGAGAGAGATGAGAGATGAGGAGAGGGTAGTTGAGAGATGAGGAAAGGGTAGTTGTGAG
>NW_024609822.1:177500-197500 GCF_018296145.1 Oncorhynchus tshawytscha
CCTCAGTCTACCCCCCATCCTAGACACACTGTGAGCGCTCTTTCAGGGCCCCTGGACCCCATCTTACCCTCAGTCTACCCCCTAGCCTGGGGTCCAGGCCCTGACACCCCACCTCAACACCCCACCCTGTTGAAACTGGGCGATACCCCTCTAACCCCTGTAAATCTCAGTGTGGCGTTTACACCTAGTAATATACCCACTGGCCACACCCTCTGCCCAGCATGCATCTGAAGGGACCTGATTTCCATTACTGAAGACCTGAATGGACACAGTGATACGGAGAAAGTAGAGCTGTGGACTAGAATTCAAGGCCTAGGAGCCACGTCAGGCCAGCAAGCTGCTTTCTTGTGGCCCCCAGACTGTCGATTGGGACACTTCGAATACAGAAAAAGGTAGAACAAGGCCGGGAGGAGGGAGAGGGAAAGAGAGAGAGAGAGAGAGAGAGAGAGAGAGAGCTGTCAAGGCCAACATTGACTGATATATTGACTGTTCACATTACCACCCAGAAAGCATCCACACACTCCTTACTTCAGCCTCAGGCCCTCGGCCATAGGAGACTCTGTGCTCAGAATCCATCTCCCCATGGACTTCAATACCAACTTCCAAAACCACAACAGCACATTACAGTTTTTTCCAACTGCTTACACAAGTTTTCAAAACTGTCTCCTTTTTTTCAAAACTCTACACACAATTCCCAAAACTGCACACACAAAATGTAAAATGCCTCACATCTCCTTCAAAATGTAACACTGCATTCAAAATGCCATAAACAAATGTCAGAATGAAGCATTTGCATCAAATGGCCAACACTGCTTTCATAATAGTACATTTTTGGATATACCATGTAAACACTGTTGTTCTAAATCTAAAGCTCTTTGGTCTTTCATAGGCTTATATCTACATTTCAATACAATGTTCTACAGTGAAAGTAATCTGCTGAGAGGGGTAACAAGTACACTGTAAACACCAATGCAATGTAGAAACAGAAAATATTTATGTAAACCAAAAGTATATTCTTTAGAATACAGTAAAGAACACAATTTGTGTGTGTGGGGTCCCGGGGGGTCAGTCCAGGAATTGGTAGGAGGGGTGGGGATCACCAGTGCTAAGCTATGCTTCATCTCTTCTCCGGCCTGAGTCTGGCCACAATACTTCGTCCACATCACAGGATACGTTTTCTCTTGCCAAACATCGAGGGAAGTATCTCCTAGCATGGTGTATCCAACCCTGGACAGAGGCAACCTCTATGTCCCCACATGGAGGGATGTATCTCCTAGCATGGCGTATCCAACCTTGGACAGAGGCAACCTCTATGTCCCCACATGGAGGGAAGTATCTCCTAGCATGGCGTATCCAACCTTGGACAGAGGCAACCTCTATGTCCCCACATGGAGGGATGTATCTCCTAGTGTGGCGTATCCAACATTGGACAGAGGCAACCTCTATGTCCCCACATGGAGGGAAGTATCTCCTAGCATGGCGTATCCAACCATGGACAGAGGCAACCTCTATGTCCCCACATAGAGAGAAGTATCTCCTAGCATGGTGTATCCAACCTTGGACAGAGGCAACCTCTATGTCCCCATATGGAGGGAAGTATCTCCTAGCATGGCGTATCCAACCTTGGACAGAGGCAACCTCTATGTCCCCACATGGAGGGAAGTATCTCCTAGCATGGCGTATCCAACCTTGGACAGAGGCAACCTCTATGTCCCCACATGGAGGGAAGTATCTCCTAGTGTGGCGTATCCAACCTTGGACAGAGGCAACCTCTATGTCCCCACATGGAGGGAAGTATCTCCTAGCATGGCGTATCCAACCATGGACAGAGGCAACCTCTATGTCCCCACATAGAGAGAAGTATCTCCTAGCATGGTGTATCCAACCTTGGACAGAGGCAACCTCTATGTCCCCATATTGAGGGAAGTATCTCCTAGCATGGTGTATCCAACCTTGGACAGAGGCAACCTCTATGTCCCCATATGGAGGGAAGTATCTCCTAGCATGGCACATGGCGTATCCAACCTTGGACAGAGGCAACCTCTATGTCCCCATATGGAGGGAAGTATCTCCTAGCATGGCACATGGCGTATCCAACCATGGACAGAGGCAACCTCTATGTCCCCACATAGAGAGAAGTATCTCCTAGCATGGTGTATCCAACCTTGGACAGAGGCAACCTCTATGTCCCCATATTGAGGGAAGTATCTCCTAGCATGGTGTATCCAACCATGGACAGAGGCAACCTCTATGTCCCCATATTGAGGGAAGTATCTCCTAGCATGGTGTATCCAACCTTGGACAGAGGCAACCTCTATGTCCCCATATGGAGGGAAGTATCTCCTAGCATGGCACATGGCGTATCCAACCTTGGACAGAGGCAACCTCTATGTCCCCATATGGAGGGAAGTATCTCCTACCATGGCACATGGCGTATCCAACCTTGGACAGAGGCAACCTCTATGTCCCCATATGGAGGGAAGTATCTCCTACCATGGCACATGGCGTATCCAACCTTGGACAGAGGCAACCTCTATGTCCCCATATGGAGGGAAGTATCTCCTACCATGGCACATGGCGTATCCAACCTTGGACAGAGGCAACCTCTATGTCCCCATATGGAGGGAAGTATCTCCTACCATGGCACATGGCGTATCCAACCTTGGACAGAGGCAACCTCTATGTCCCCATATGGAGGGAAGTATCTCCTACCATGGCACATGGCGTATCCAACCATGGAAAGAGACAACCTCTATGTCCCCATATGGAGGGAAGTATCTCCTACCATGGCACATGGCGTATCCAACCTTGGACAGAGGCAACCTCTATGTCCCCACATGGAGGGAAGTATCTCCTACCATGGCACATGGCGTATCCAACCTTGGACAGATGCAACCTCTATGTCCCCACATGGAGGGAAGTATCTCCTAGCATGGCGTATCCAACCTTGGACAGAGGCAACCTCTATGTCCCCACATGGAGGGAAGTATCTCCTAGCGTGGTGTATCCAACCTTGGACAGAGGCAACCTCTATGTCCCCACATGGAGGGAAGTATCTCCTAGCATGGCATATCCAACCATGGACAGAGGCAAACTCTATGTCCCCACATAGAGGGAAGTATCTCCTAGCGTGGCATATCCAACCATGGACAGAGGCAACCTCTATGTCCCCACATGGAGGGAAGTATCTCCTAGCATGGTGTATCCAACCATGGACAGAGGCAACCTCTATGTCCCCACATAGACCATAATTATAATTGCAGTCTCTTGTACATCTGTAAACAAGCGTCCTCGTCCTCCATGATGTCTTTGCCTTTCCACTCTGTACAGAATTCAAACACAGTATGTGTTCAGCATACAGTACAAAAAAATGTAGTACAGCATGATAACCAACCTCATTCATTCAATGCAGTGCAGTAAATGGATGGCTGAGAGTTACAAATGTTTATGCAATACTATGCAGTCGTACGTATTTTACAGTACATTGCTGTAATGCTAAAATAGTCATTAGATAGTTGCATACCTGTTCTCATTTCTGAAGGTTTGAATTATGGACGCCACTGTAAATCGACTCAATTTGGGCTGGACTCTCAGTCCAGCCTCTCTCATGGTCAAACCGTGGTTGATCACATGATCAACAAGTTTTGCCCTAATCTCATCAGAGATGGCTCTCCTTCCTTCTCTTCTTTGCCCTCATCCTCTTCCTCTCCCTCCTACTCCTCTTGCTCTCTGTCCATTGTTGGCATCCATTGTTCAAAACTGGTAATCTAACCTTTGACCTATTTATAGGCCTATTCTACAGTAAAGCAGTGATTGGTTAGTGATCAGTTAAGCTATTAGTGTTTGCACATGTGAGGAGTGTGTGACCTGATGAATAAGTGTAGCATTTTGATTGGTTGTGTTTGGAAAAGGAAAGCAAGTCACTTCCTGTTCGATTTTTGTGTTTTAGGTAGATAATTGTGTGTAGTGTTTTGAAAAAAGTGTTTTATGCAATTGACAACTGAGTCAAACGCTGACAAATAGCTTATGGTTTTGGATATTTGGTGTGTAGTTTTGCACTTTGAGTGAGAGGTTTCAAAAATCATGTGACATGAAAAGATTTTGTGTGTAAGCAGTTGGAAAAAACTGTAACTCCGACTCGAGTCCACTTTCATTTGGTAAGCAACGTTTTAAGCTTCAAGAAAAATACTCAGTGATATGATATGTGTGTGTGTGTGATGTGTGTGTGTGATATGTGTCTGTCTGTGATGTGTGTGTCTGTGAAATGTGTGTCTTTGATACATGTGTGTGTGATATGTGTGTCTGTGATATGTGTGTGTGTGATATGTGTGTGTGTGATATGTGTGTGTGTGTGTGTGTGTGTGTGTACGTGTATATGTGTGTGTGAGTGTGTGACGTGTGTCTGTGATATGTGTGTGTGTATGTGTGTGACATGTGTGTCTGTGATATGTGTGTGTGTGTGTGTCTGTAATATGTGTGTGTGTGATTGATTGGTGTGTGTGTTGTATGTGTGTGTGTATGTGTGTGTGATATGTGTGTGTGTGTGTGTGATATGTGTGTGTGATATGTGTGTGTGTGATATGTGTGTCTGTGATATATGTGTGTGTGATATGTGTGTCTGTGATATGTGTGTGTGTGATATATGTGTATGTGATATATGTGTGTGTGTGTGTGTGTGTGTGTGTGTGTGTGTGTGTGTGTGTGCGCGATGTGTGTGTGTGTGTATGATATGTGTGTGTGTGTGATATGGGTGTGTGTGTGTGTGTGTGATATGTGTGTGTGTGATATGTGTGTGTGTGATGTGTGTGTGTGTGTGTGTGTGTGTGTGATATGTGTGACTGTTATATGTGTGTGTGTGATATGTGTGTGTCTGTGTGATATGTGTGTGTGTGTGTGTGTGTGTGTGTGTGTGTGTGTGATATGTGTGTGTGATATGTGTGTGTCTGTGTGATATGTGTGTGTGTGTGTGTGTGTGTGTGTGTGTGTGTGTGTGTGTGTGTGTGTGAGTGATATGTGTGGGTGTGTGTGTGGGTGATATGTGTGTGTGTGGGTGATTTGTGTGTGTGTGACATGTGTGTGTGTGTGTGTGATATGTCTGTGTGAGTGATATGTGTGTGTGTGGATATGTCTCTGTGTGATATGTCTGTGTGAGTGATGTGTGTGTGTGTGTGTGTGTGTGTGTGTGTGTGTGTGTGTGTGTGTGTGTGTGTGTGTGTGTGTGTGTGTGTGTGTGTGTGTGTGTGTGTGTGGATATGTCTGTGTGATATGTCTGTGTGAGTGATATGTGTGTGTGTGTGATATGTCTGTGTGAGTGATATGTGTGTGTGTGGATATGTCTCTGTGTGAGTGATATGTGTGTGTGTGGATATGTCTCTGTGTGATATGTCTGTGTGAGTGATATGTGTGTGTGAGTGGATATATCTCTGTGTGATATGTCTGTGTGAGTGATATGTGTGTGTGTGGATATGTCTCTGTGTGATATGTCTGTGTGAGTGATATGTGTGTGTGTGGATATGTCTCTGTGTGATATGTCTGTGTGAGTGATATGTGTGTGTGTGTACTCTACCATACCCAGATTCCTTGGCTCCTACAAGTGGAAGTATCCGTTTCCTATGGGGTCTGCCCCTCTCCTTCTACCTCTGGAAAGTCAGACCAGTTAACACATTGAAGGAGGGGAAAAAAAGAACCCTGCAATGTGTTTCCATTCTACCCTGCTAACACTGGGAGTCTCATATTGGGGATCCAATTTTATTAAATCAGCTGCCATGCAGTTTCCACAACACGAGCAGGTAGACACACACCAAACAATTTAGTTAGTCATACACACACACACACACACACACACACACACACACACACACACACACACACGCACACACACACACACACACACACATACACAGCAGACAAAGCAGTCTTTGTATGGGCTGAAACACTCTGGGAGTCTTTATGGAGTTGTATGGGCTGAAACACTCTGGGAGTCTTTATGGAGTTGTATGGGCTGAAACACTCTGGGAGTCTTTATGGAGTTGTATGGGCTGAAACACTCTGGGAGTCTTTATGGAGTTGTATGGGCTGAAACACTCTGGGAGTCTTTATGGAGTTGTATGGGCTGAAACACTCTGGGAGTCTTTATGGAGTTGTATGGGCTGAAACACTCTGGGAGTCTTTATGGAGTTGTATGGGCTGAAACACTCTGGGAGTCTTTATGGAGTTGTATGGGCTGAAACACTCTGGGAGTCTTTATGGAGTTGTATGGGCTGAGACACTCTGGGAGTCTTTATGGAGTTGTATGGGCTGAAACACTCTGGGAGTCTTTATGGAGTTGTATGGGCTGAAACACTCTGGGAGTCTTTATGGAGTTGTATGGGCTGAAACACTCTGGGAGTCTTTATGGAGTTGTATGGGCTGAAACACTCTGGGAGTCTTTATGGAGTTGTATGGGCTGAAACACTCTGGGAGTCTTTATGGAGTTGTATGGGCTGAAACACTCTGGGAGTCTTTATGGAGTTGTATGGGCTGAAACACTCTGGGAGTCTTTATGGAGTTGTATGGGCTGAAACACTCTGGGAGTCTTTATGGAGTTGTATGGGCTGAGACATACTTACCTTTACCATGATTGCAGTCAACACATGGCGGAACGAGGCTCTGATAGCTGTGCTGCAGCTACCTGGAAGGCTGTGTGTTAGTATGTGTGTGTGACTAACTAAACGGTTTGGCTTCTGTCTGTTTCAATTGCTTTGCTGGCGAGCTGAGGCAGCGGACTCTGTTGTTGCAGAAATGTTCTGACATTGGTTTTTACACTGTTACAACCTCACCACAGGGATTTAATTCTGAAGGGACCAGTCCATTTAATTAAGTTTAAAACATGAAACAGGTGTGTGTGTGTGTGTGTGTGTGTGTGTGTGTGTGTGTGTGTGTGTGTGTGTGTGTGTGTGTGTGTGTGTGTGTGTGTGTGTGTGTGTGTGTGTGTGTGTGTGTGTGTGTGTGTGTGTGTGTACGTGTCTGCGTACGTGCGTGAGAGAGAGAGAGAGAGGAAATTAGTGAGTGTATATATATGTAAACTAAGTGTGTTTGTGTGTATGTGTGCAGGGTTGAGTAGTTTACTTTGTAAATGTAATTCGCTACTCTTACAAGTTACCTGTCCAAAATTGTAATCAGTAACGTAACCTTTGGATTACACAAACTCAATAATGCAATCTGATAACTTTAAATTGCTTGTAGATTACTTTCCCCATAAGAGGCATTAGTAGACGGGAAAATGAACAACACATTCTACTTCAATACAGGTAATAATACAGTGCCTTGCGAAAGTATTCGGCCCCCTTGAACTTTGCGACCTTTTGCCACATTTCAGGCTTCAAACATAAAGATATAAAACTGTATTTTTTTGTGAAGAATCAACAACAAGTGGGACACAATCATGAAGTGGAACGACATTTATTGGATATTTCAAACTTTTTTAACAAATCAAAAACTGAAAAATTGGGCGTGCAAAATTATTCAGCCCCTTTACTTTCAGTGCAGCAAACTCTCTCCAGAAGTTCAGTGAGGATCTCTGAATGATCCAATGTTGACCTAAATGACTAATGATGATAAATACAATCCACCTGTGTGTAATCAAGTCTCCGTATAAATGCACCTGCACTGTGATAGTCTCAGAGGTCCGTTAAAAGCTCAGAGAGCATCATGAAGAACAAGGAACACACCAGGCAGGTCCGAGATACTGTTGTGAAGAAGTTTAAAGCCGGATTTGGATACAAAAAGATTTCCCAAGCTTTAAACATCCCAAGGAGCACTGTGCAAGCGATAATATTGAAATGGAAGGAGTATCAGACCACTGCAAATCTACCAAGACCTGGCAGTCCCTCTAAACTTTCAGCTCATACAAGGAGAAGACTGATCAGAGATGCAGCCAAGAGGCCCATGATCACTCTGGATGAACTGCAGAGATCTACAGCTGAGGTGGGAGACTCTGTCCATAGGACAACAATCAGTCGTATATTGCACAAATCTGGCCTTTATGGAAGAGTGGCAAGAAGAAAGCCATTTCTTAAAGATATCCATAAAATGTGTCGTTTAAAGTTTGCCACAAGCCACCTGGGAGACACACCAAACATGTGGAAGAAGGTGCTCTGGTCAGATGAAACCAAAATTGAACTTTTTGGCAACAATGCAAAACGTTATGTTTGGCGTAAAAGCAACACAGCTCATCACCCTGAACACACCATCCCCACTGTCAAACATGGTGGTGGCAGCATCATGGTTTGGGCCTGCTTTTCTTCAGCAGGGACAGGGAAGATGGTTAAAATTGATGGGAAGATGGATGTATGATGGATGTATGTATGGAGCCAAATACAGGACCATTCTGGAAGAAAACCTGATGGAGTCTGCAAAAGACCTGAGACTGGGACAGAGATTTGTCTTCCAACAAGACAATGATCCAAAACATAAAGCAAAATCTACAATGGAATGGTTCAAAAATAAACATATCCAGGTGTTAGAATGGCCAAGTCAAAGTCCAGACCTGAATCCAATCGAGAATCTGTGGAAAGAACTGAAAACTGCTGTTCACAAATGCTCTCCATCCAACCTCACTGAGCTCGAGCTGTTTTGCAAGGAGGAATGGGAAAAATTTCAGTCTCTCGATGTGCATAACTGATAGAGACATACCCCAAGCGACTTACAGCTGTAATCGCAGCAAAAGTGGCGCTACAAAGTATTAACATAAGGGGGCTGAATAATTTTGCACGCCCAATTTTTTCGTTTTTGATTTGTTAAAAAGGTTTGAAATATCCAATAAATGTCGTTCCACTTCATGATTGTGTCCCACTTGTTGTTGATTCTTCACAAAAAAATACAGTTTTATATCTTTATGTTTGAAGCCTGAAATGTGGCAAAAGGTCGCAAAGTTCAAGGGGGCCGAATACTTTCGCAAGGCACTGTATATTAGGCTACATCTTCACATTAAAAACCAAAGTCTGTCAGATTTCCAGTCATTCCAATTAATTGAAAACCCCTTGATCTTCAAGAATAGGACTTGGAAATATGGAAATATAGATTAGCCAAATTGTTTTACAGGAGCATAACCCCAAAACTACGGACCTGTTAACCTACTCTGTTGTTTCTGATTATGTTGTCATGGAGAACTGATTGGGCTCATTGCTTCGAGTTAAAATATAAAAGCCTCTTTCAGATTGGCAGGCTTTGAGCACTACCAAAAAGTGCTATTTGCTTGTGAAAAATGAATTCCATATGCTGCATTTGCTATAGGCCTATTGTTTACATTTTTGTTGGTGACACTTTGATATCTCGATAATTTGCAGCTGTGTGTGAGTTTGAGCATGTTAGGGGTATGGGCATTTTAAAATGATCAGCACGCATTAGACTGAGGAAGAAAAGCTCCACTCGTGCAGGTCTTCTTAAATGAAACATATTTCTGAAAGTATGGCGACAATACCACGGTGGACCGAGTTGAGAAGGGACGAACTCAAACTTGAATTCCCTTGGCTAGGATCCATTCTATGCAGCTGTTGCAAGAGTGCATTTTTCACTGGCTGTCCACTAATGAATACACCCCAGGTTGATAGGCAGCTTCAACTTCTTTAATTCAACCATTATTAGGTTAAAATAAACATATATATTTGTGAACAAACATCCACAACAATCACAATCGGTAAAATGCAAATAGCTAAATGGGAGAGAAGCAATGTGATTCACATCAATGTGCTATGTACTGTAGCCTAGATATCAATAATGAGTGATGTCCGTATCGCCCAATGTGATTCACATCAATGTGCTATGTACTGTAGCCTAGATATCAATAATGAGTGATGTCCGTATCGCCCAATGTGATTCACATCAATGTGCTATGTACTGTAGCCTAGATATCAATAATGAGTGAGTGCCCAATGTGATTCACATCAATGTGCTATGTACTGTAGCCTAGATATCAATAATGAGTGATGTCCGTATCGCCCAATGTGATTCACATCAATGTGCTATGTACTGTAGCCTAGATATCAATAATGAGTGATGTCCGTATCGCCCAATGTGATTCACATCAATGTGCTATGTACTGTAGCCTAGATATCAATAATGAGTGATGTCCGTATCGCCCAATGTGCCTATGTACTGTAGCCTAGATATCAATAATGAGTGATGTCCGTATCGCCCAATGTGATTCACATCAATCAATAGCCTAGATATCTCGCCCAATGTGATTCACATCAATGTGCTATGCTGTAGCCTAGATATCAATAATGAGTGATGTCCGTATCGCCCAATGTGATTCACATCAATGTGCTATGTACTGTAGCCTAGATATCAATAATGAGTGATGTCCGTATCGCCCAATGTGATTCACATCAATGTGCTATGTACTGTAGCCTAGATATCAATAATGAGTGATGTCCGTATCGCCCAATGTGATTCACATCAATGTGCTATGTACTGTAGCCTAGATATCAATAATGAGTGATGTCCGTATCGCCCAATGTGATTCACATCAATGTGCTATGTACTGTAGCCTAGATATCAATAATGAGTGATGTCCGTATCGCCCAATGTGATTCACATCAATGTGCTATGTACTGTAGCCTAGATATCAATAATGAGTGATGTCCGTATCCAATGTGATTACTGTAGCCTAGATATCAATAATGAGCTCGCCCAATGTGATTCACATCAATGTGCTATGTACTGCCTAGATATCAATAATGAGTGATGTGATCGCCCAATGTGATTCACATCAATGTGCTATGTACTGTAGCCTAGATATCAATAATGAGTGATGTCCGTATCGCCCAATGTGATTCACATCAATGTGCTATGTACTGTAGCCTAGATATCAATAATGAGTGATGTCCGTATCGCCCAATGTGATTCACATCAATGTGCTATGTACTGTAGCCTAGATATCAATAATGAGTGATGTCCGTATCGCCCAATGTGATTCACATCAATGTGCTATGTACTGTAGCCTAGATATCAATAATGAGTGATGTCCGTATCGCCCAATGTGATTCACATCAATGTGCTATGTACTGTAGCCTAGATATCAATAATGAGTGATGTCCGTATCGCCCAATGTGATTCACATCAATGTGCTATGTACTGTAGCCTAGATATCAATAATGAGTGATGTCCGTATCGCCCAATGTGATTCACATCAATGTGCTATGTACTGTAGCCTAGATATCAATAATAATGATGTCCGTGCCCAATGTGATTCACATCAATGTGCTATGTACTGTAGCCTAGATATCAGTGATGTGATCGCCCAATGTGATTCACATCAATGTGCTATGTACTGTAGCCTAGATATCAATAATGAGTGATGTCCGTATCGCCCAATGTGATTCACATCAATGTGCTATGTACTGTAGCCTAGATATCAATAATGAGTGATGTCCGTATCGCCCAATGTGATTCACATCAATGTGCTATGTACTGTAGCCTAGATATGAGGCTACACCACTGCTTCAAAAGTATCTCCTATTGGATCAGTTCCAGTTTTTTGCAAATCTGTTACACGTAAAGGGTTACAATCCGTTACTCTCCAACCCTGGGCACAACAAACTTCCATTTGAGCCTTTTTCAATGCTGATTTGATTGCCATTGAGAAAACAGAACTGAACTTAAAGGTAATCCTAGAGGTAATTCAGTTTTAGTTTTTTAGTTTTTCAAAAGAATCTCTAATCGGATTACAATATTTTTCGCTGGTAATGTAATGGATTACAGTTGCAGTTTTTGTAATAATTTACATGTGGAAATGTGTTGTCAATCACACTGAAGATGCAGTAATAATGTGTTGTCAATCACACTGAAAGATGCAGTGATAATGTGTTGTCAATCACACTGAAAGATGCAGTGATAATGTGTTGTCAATCACACTGAAAGATGCAGTAATAATGTGTTATCAATCACACTGAAGATGCAGTAATAATGTGTTGTCAATCACACTGAAGATGCAGTGATAATGTGTTGTCAATCACACTGAAGATGCAGTGATAATGTGTTATCAATCACACTGAAGATGCAGTGATGATGTGTTGTCAATCACACTGAAGATGTAGTGATAATGTGTTGTCAATCACACTGAAGATGCAGTAATAATGTGTTATCAATCACACTGAAGATGCAGTGATAATGTGTTATCAATCACACTGAAGATGCAGTGATAATGTGTTATCAATCACACTGAAGATGCAGTGATAATGTGTTATCAATCACACTGAAGATGCAGTGATAATGTGTTGTCAATCACACTGAAGATGCAGTGATAATGTGTTGTCAATCACACTGAAGATGCAGTGATAATGTGTTATCAATCACACTGAAGATGCAGTGATAATGTGTTGTCAATCACACTGAAGATGCAGTGATAATGTGTTATCTATCACACTGAAGATGCAGTGATGATGTGTTGTCAATCACACTGAAAGCCTGAGTAAATAACTAAAAGACAGATTACGTATTTGATCGTTATTAGAGCCAAGATCCAGAGAGAGCCAGACTAGGGTTCTGTAATATACTGTAATATACCAAACAGCTGTAGTAATGTAGCCAAGACCTAGAGAGAGACAGACTAGGGTTCTGTAATATACCAAACAGCTGTAGTAATGTAGCCAAGACCTAGAGAGAGACAGACTAGGGTTCTGTAATATACCAAACAACTGTAGTAATGTAGCAATGAAGCTCTTACACTACACTAGACGACAATTCATACAGTACTTGACTAGGCTTGACTTATTATGCTACAGGTAGTGTGTGTGTGTGTGTGTGTGTGTGTGTGTGTGTGTGTGTGTGTGTGTGTGAGAGAGAGAGAGAGAGAGAGAGAGAGAGAGAGTGAGAGTGAGAGTGAGAGAGAGAGAGAGAGAGAGAGAGAGAGAGAGAGAGAGAGAGAGAGAGAGAGAGAGAGAGAGAGAGAGAGAGTGAGATTGAGAGAGAGAGAGAGAGAGAGAGAGAGAGAGAGAGAGAGAGAGAGAGAGAGAGAGAGAGACTAATAACTTCCAGACATCACACACGGTGACAAGGAGAAGCGTGATGAACTGGCTTTGGGATGTGGGGCATCACAATATATAAAAAATTGAGACATGGAGGGATGATAAACGGACAAAAGGCAGAATCTGGTGTCTAATCTTCTTCACACTCCCCTCGTCACGTTCACACACTCCTTCTATAAAACAGGAGGCCTGCCTGGGAGAGAATGAGAGAACTGCTCTTATTTTGTCGGGATTCCAATCTCCATCCCCTCCTTCCCTTCAGACCTGGGTTCAGATAATATTTGAAACTGTTCAAAGAGTTTGAGCATTTGTTTCAGCCTGTCTGGAGTGCCAGGTGGGGAGGTTTTGCACTTTTGGGACTTTCCCATTGTGCCTGGAAAAATCAAGCACAGCTAAAGTATTTAACATATTTAAAATACCAGTCGAACCCAGGTCTGCTGCCTTCTCATTCTGCTGTCCGTCTGCCAGCTCAACTGAACAGTGGATGGGATGGGATGGCGGCCATCTTGGAAGCATCTGTCTTTTTCCTTACATACTTGTTAAAGGCTGATTTTCCCTCGACTCGGGTCACCAGAAACAAGGTGTGCTCGCTCTCTCACTCTCACTGGGGAGGCCCCGTGCAATCTGGTGCCAATTTGAGGACGGAATTGGGAATAACGGTTGTCAAAGTGTAAAATGTAAATGCATAAAAAAGAAGTGCTGGTTGGAATACACTGTCATGTCACAGACAGATATGATTATGATCATCTGTATTAATGTGACCGCAAGTACATCAATATAGATTAAGACTAACCCTTTTTGGCACATGTTGGCCTACGTACATTAGGCTGTGGAACAAGCATCTGGAGTTACCTACAGATAACAGCAATGTAATGATATGGTTTAAGTGGAAGACAATGGGAGAACAAATGTGTCTCTGTCTACACATCATGCTGCCGTGGTGTCAGACTTATCACATTTACAACCACAGCAACATAAACAACAGCAGTTGCCATGACCATATTTAAATGTATGTACACACTCAGACATGAACGCACATACGCATGCACGTACGTACACGCGCACACACACACACGCACGCAAACATGCAGTGAAGTTACAGTGGGGCTTCAGTGTACCCAGGAAGTTCATGTGCCCTCAGGGAGACAGCAGCCCACTCCCCAGAGGCACAACAATAGGTCCCATTCTGTTTCACCCTCACTCTCCCCCTTTTCTTCCCACGTCTCCCCGTCCTCCTCCCCCTGACCATGACTAATGACGAGAGTAGACACCAACACAACAACACCACAGGACCCATCAGAAACATCCCACAAAAGGACAACTCATTCAGACATAACAAATATCCACAGTCCTACGTCACGATATTGAATTTCCTCCATTCCATAAGTAAACAGACAGACACTGATGACTGAAACTCAGAGTGTATTGAGGTGTGCTGTTGCCTCTTGTTTTTCACAGTGCACTTTCTCAGCCCAGGGTGACCTTTAAAGGGGCATATCCCTCTAAAATCTAATTTTGGCAGCTGTTTTCACAACTCAGAAGTATAATAGTGTTATAGATTCAGACCTTCAAAGTGGTCATCTGCTGAGAGAAATCCTTGTCCAGATTTGTGGTGCTTATCTACTCTATTCATTTGAGATTGAGGCATAGAGCTGGATCTACACAACTGATGGTGTAAGATGACTTAGGCTACCTTTAAAGATATAATCTGTGATTGGGACATACATTTGTGGGACTATTCAATTAATGTTAGATAATGAGAATGTAACTTGTAAAAGATGAGTTCATGAGTTAGTGCAACTGTCATACCCCATCAGAACCCCAAATATAAGCTGGTTTTGCTCAATTTTTTCCAAACAATGTAATTGTTAAAAAGACACTTTATAGCCTCAAAACATGGTTTAAACAATCGTTTGGATCTCATAGATGGTCAGTCCTTGCATCCGTAGCTCTGTTTATGAATTTGAGAGTGGTTACATCTCTCCAGCACCATCCCCTGAGCTGTTGACCAAAACAGTGGCAAGGTGTCCACTTTGTTGATAATCGAACTGCAGATTGGTGTTTGGAGTGTAATGTCCCTTTAACTGAAGACTAAGACTGTCCCAGGCCTAGATTATGGAAGCTCTTAGCCCTAGAGCAAGCTGAAAATGTGCAGTGTGAAAAGCCCTATAGAAAAGGAAGACGGACATGTTCAATAGGAACTTGAGAACAGAACAGAACAAATGTCCTGTAATCCATGGGACTGCACTTGGCTGCTTCCTGTGGCCTACTGTACGTGCCCAAAAACACATCTGTAACATTTGTCCCCATGAAACGGCTTTCGGCGATACGGCCATTACAGTAAGCCAGCCATGTCTCACTCTGGCAGAAAAACAACAAGATGTATCATATCATCTTGCATTGTCTCAGTATACTACATATAGCAGTAGATATTGACTGGATACACTAAAGGAAATGGGACTCCATGACTTTAGGTTTATACTGTTTAATAACAGTGTTCAGCTGGAGGGCTGGGCAGTCAGGGGAGCGAGGTGTGATGCTATAAGCCCAGCTGAAGAGGACGTGTGTAGGGTGAGGGGACCAGAGCAGAAGCCTTGGCAGGAGCTCACAGATGTGGAGGCACTGACAGATGTGTCAGCGACAGATGCCTGCTTGGCCCAGGCTTAAGCAGCTGTGTGTGTGTGTGAGTGTGTATGTGTGTGTGTGCGTGTGCGTGTGAGTGTGTGTGAGTGTGTATGTGTGTGTGTGTGTGCGTGTGTGTGTGCGTGTGCGTGTGCGTGTGTGTGTGTGTGTGTGCGTGTGTGTGTGTGTGTGTGTGTGTGTGTGTGTGTGTGTGTGTGTGTGTGTGTGTGTGTGTGTGTGTGTGTGTGTGTATATTCCCATGTGCCATGGAGTGGGACAGGTCACCTGTGTATTGCAGTCATTTCCTACCATTATAACCCTATCAGAAGTGGATACGATGTCACCACCTGTATGCATGACTGGGACTTCACATGGACATTAAACAGTAGCTGATGAGAATGGGACACGAGCATGTCCATCTGGCACTGTGTGTGTGTGTGTCAGTGTGTGTGTCAGTGTGTGTGTCAGTGTGTGTGTTTGTGCGTGTGTGTCAGTGTGTGTGTGTGCTTGTGTGTGTATGTGTGTCAGTGTGTATGTCCAGTGTTGGCCCAGTTACAGATGGGAGTCAAGTCATAGTCCCATGTGCCATGCTTTGGCACAGGTCAGTGTTGTTGTTGTCAGTCATTTCCTACCATGGTATAGGGGCTATAAGGTCTGAAGTGGTTGATGTCACCACCTGTGGGCATGACATGGTTCAGATGGACATTAAACAGTAGCTGATGAGAATGGGTACACGTGCATGTCTACATCTGAAACTGTTGTTGTGTGGGGCAGGTGACATGGTGCAGTGGGCTATAAGGTCTGTCAGTGTGTGTTTGTGGGCAGGTGTACATCGTGCAGTGTGACTATACAATCTGTGCTGTTGTAGGTTTATGTGTCAGTGTGTATGTCCAGTGTTGGCCCAGTTACAGATGGGAGTCAAGTCACTGAGAGTCTCAGTATCAATGCTTTGGCACCAAGGAGAGTGTTGTTGTTGTCAAGGGGCAGGTTGACATGGTGCAGAGGGGCTATAAGGTCTGAGAGTGTTGTTGTCAGTGGGCAGGTGTACATCGTGCAGAGAGACTATAAGGTCTGAGAGTGTTGTTGTCAGGGGGCAGGTGGACATGGTGCAGAGAGACTATAAGATCTGAGAGTGTTGTTGTCAGTGGGCAGGTGTACATGGTGCAGAGAGACTATAAGGTCTGAGAGTGTTGTTGTCAGTGGGCAGGTTTACATGGTGCAGAGAGACTATAAGGTCTGAGGCTGGATCTGATTTATCTCTAGAGAAACTGTGCAATATGCACATTGAGCTCACAGACTTTAAAAATTAGTTGTTTAAAATGAGTTGTTTAAAAAACGAAAAATAACCAAAATTTCAACACTACCGCCCATGTATGGTGGTAGGTAAATTACTCTCACCTTTCCCGATACAAGCTGGTGCACTGCTCTGCTGGCTCCTAATTAGCCTGCACAGCTCAGCTGCCTGATTGCAAGCAGACCAGGTGTGTGTGTGAGAGTGTGACAGCAACCCTCCTTTCCTCTCTCTCCCCTCCTCCCTCTGTTTAAGGAGAGCAGTGCCCAGCTCGGTATAGTTAATGACTGTTAAACCCCTGTTCCATACACACACAAACCCGCACGGACACGCACATACACACACACACACACACAAACACACACACACACACACACAGCGCTAATGATTACACTTTGCTGGTCAGCCTGATTAAGGAAGTGGCTATTAGAGCTGCAGAGCTGAGCAGCAGAGCAGCAGAACCCACACTAACACTCCCCCATTGGCCCTGTCTCATTAGCCTCCTTCACAAAGACCTTTAGAAGCCCACGGTAGAGAAGCCCAAGGTAGAGAGTCACAGGGGAATAGCCTGTGTTTCATAATGCCTTTAATGATCATTCATAATATATGGAGGTGTGTGTGCATGTGCGTGTGCGTGTCTGTGCGTGAGTGTGTGTGTGTATGGACTTTACAACAGTGCTGGTAACAGAGGACCACAATTACATGTAATATCACTGGGTGTAGTAAAAAAAAACACGTTGGGAGCTTGGAGACTTTTGGAGGCTTTTCCTAAGTCAGACAGGAAACTAAGCTGCTTGGGTTTTACTGGGCAGGGGCACCCACAATTAATGACCTAGGATCAGTTGAAGTCTGTAGTAATGCATAAAACAGGATTACACAAGCAAAGTGGACTCATAAACACAATAGTAACACACTACACCTGAGTTTTCACCATGACTGCCTTGCCGGGGCCTATGGAGCGACCTCATAGATGAACAATCCAATATGATTCAGTTACACAGACAAAAACATGACTGCCTTGCCGGGGCCTATGGAGCGACCTCATAGATGAACAATCCAATATGATTCAGTTACACAGACAAAAACATGACTGCCTTGCCGGGGCCTATGGAGCGACCTCATAGATGAACAATCCAATATGATTCAGTTACACAGACAAAAACATGACTGCCACAGCGAAACATCAGTCTTCTCAAGCAATCTCACGCGTCATTTTCAACAAACTAAAGAGACCTGAGGACATGATAAGCAGGGAGATACGGTGAGAGAGAGAAAGAGAGAGAGAGAGAGAGAGAGAGAGAGAGAGAGAGAGAGAGAGAGGGAGAGAGAGAGAGAGAGAGAGAGAGAGAGAGAGAGACAGAGAGGGAGAGAGAGAGAAAGAGAGAGAGGGGGGGGCAGAAATAGAAAGAGGGGGAGAAGCACAGATAGAGAGAGAGGATGGGGTGGGAGAGAGAGAAAGAGAGAGAGAGAGTAGAGAAAGGGAAAGAAAGCAAGAGTGAGACTGATAGACAGAAAGATGGAGAGAGAAAGAACGCTAGAGAGCAGGAATAAACAGGAGGAGGGAGGCCATGTGGTGGTGGGGCCCTGAGCTGTGCTGAGAGGTTCACTTCAGCCAACACAAATGTTCCCTTCCTTGGCCCCCCAGGGTTAGGGTTAGGCCCCCCAGGGCCAATAAAACAAACAGTGTGTTGACTCCACAACACACTGCCTGAGCCCCCTGATAATCCCCACAGCATCTTCAGGACATGTTCTGTTCTCTGCTCTCCCTTTTCCTCCCCCACCTCCTCCCCTCCCCTCCACCTCCTCCCCACCCTCCCCTCCCCTCTCCTTCCCTTCCCTTCCCTTCCCTCCCCCTCCCCTCCCCTCCCCTCCCCTCCCCTCCCCTCCTCTGGAAACAATAAATATAAATAGAGAGTCACAAGAAAGAAAAGAAAAGCAGAAGAGAGGAGGATGACTTTCCACTCGCTAAGAAAACATCATCGCAACACCTCTCTATCCCAGCATTCCTCTTTTTGTCTCTCTCCCTTTTTAACTCCCTCCTTCCATCTCTGGCCAGGTTCCCAGCTCCTGTCATGTAGGCGTATGGCTGGAACACAGCAGTCCACTCTGCACCTCTAGTTACCATGCCCATGCAGCCCCAACTGCAGCCCCATTCCCAGCCCCCAGCCCCAGCTTCAGCTTTCTAACCCCAGCCTCTAGCCCCAGCTTCAGCTTCCCAAACCCAGCCTCTGCCCCAACTCTCCTTATCCCCAGCCCCAGCCTCAGTTTCAGCCCCAACCCCTGTCCCCCACCCCAACCACAGCACTGTGAGATTAACACAAACCTGACTCATTACTCTCGTGTCCAAACCAAGCACTTTTACATCACATGTAACACACCAGCTAATCTCACAGACACCTCTGGCCAAATAAACACTCTTAATGCCATACACCACTTCTCAGCTGTCCCAATGGACCAACACATGGCTCTACACACAGGCACAAGGCACAAGGCACAAGGCACAAGGCACCAGGCACCAGACACCAGGCACCAGACACCAGACACCAGGCACCAGGCACCAGGCACCAGGCACCAGGCACCGGGCACCGGGCACCAGGCACCAGGCAGCAGACACCAGGCACCAGGCACCAGGCACCAGGCACCAGGCACCAGGCACCAGGCACCAGGCACCAGGCACCAGGCACCAGGCACCAGGCACCAGGCACCAGGCACCAGGCACCAGGCACCAGGCACCAGGCACCAGGCACCAGGCACCAGGCACCATGCAGTAATCTGACTGGTGGTGTGCTCAGGGTTTTTACAGGAGGGAAATATAACAAAGAGTTGATAGTCCACAGTCTAAACAAGGAAAATACGTAGCTAACACTTTTTCAAGTAAACTTGCAGCTGGAGTCACCTTGCAAGAGAGTTTGTCACATTAAAGGGATCGTTCATTACAAAATGACTTATTCGTTTCCTTACCTTGCTGCGTTGCCTTGTCCATAAACCGCTTACATGGTAAGGAAACAAATATGTCCATTTGTAATTTGAATGAACTATCCCTTTAAACCCTTAGAGTCGATTGACGCACCTGTGCGTAT